>NC_086444.1:489606763-489906763 GCF_028390025.1 Pseudophryne corroboree | reverse complement strand
TGCTGACTGCGCACAAATCACGGTTTACAAGCTGCCAACCAATGAGAGGCAGCCACTTGGCAGCTTCTCATTGGCTGGTGGTCCGCGAGCTGTGATTGCCTCACATCACATATTGAAATAGCCGCCCCTTCTTTTTGCTGGCAATGCAGCTGGTCCGCAAGCTGGGATTGGCTGACGGCCACTGCCAACTTTACAAAGCTAGTGGAACCTGATGATTAGTGAGCCGGGCAGAGGCGGAACTGGTTCCGCCTGCAATTAGAGGTGATGGAACGCAATTCTGCCCCGTTCCGGCCCACTTTAACCACTGCATACCTTGACTGTATACAAAGTCCGCAATGCTAATTTAATACAGATTGCACCGATACCCTCTCAGTCACATGTTTAATTAAGGTAATAAATTAGACTAAACTGTGTAGTATTTTAGGAGAATAATGGAGAAGTTTATACATTTCCGGCTCTATGTTTTCCTTCTTATTCATGTGATTGTACATACTTTTTGGGAGTTTTTATGATCATCTCAATGTATAGTGCTACATAAAATGTTGATGCAAACCAGTACAGTAATAATAATAATAATAATAATAATAATTATTATTATTATTATTATTATTATTATTATAGGTTGTTGTTGTTTTTTAAAGAAATAATTGATACTGACAAGTACTTTTAATTGCCACAGAGGCACAGCAGGTGTAGTGATGCTGCATTAAATGACATCTTCACTCTTTAGAAGAGAGAGTAATGCTTCTGTAATGTGCAAAGAACATATGCTAATCAGCCACACTCTTCAGGCACAAATGAGATAATGTGCTTATTGTTTAGACACTGGAATTGTTCATTACAAAATGACACAGTGTTTGCCAATTTTGTCTTCATTATAAATGTAAATATTAACCGGCGATATGCAAAAGAATACAAAAAGTCAACAGCAATTAATTGGCTTCTGCAGTAATTAGCAACTGTAAGGCAAACACTTAGGAGCTGATATAATTGTCTGCATTAGGAATACACCTCCTGTACAGTTCTAATTAGCAATTTAAACAGTTCAGAAATTATATGCCTCATGCCTATAGACTCCCTGAAGTACTGTTCATTAATGAAAAAAATTGCTTGGAAATGTCATTTCCATTGTCTTACAGAAAGTGGTACTGAATAGCACAAAGCTGCTGTGTATAGACTGATACAATTGGAATTAAGTCACAGTTACTTTGCAGGCAACTACAGTATATTGTTCTGTAAATAAAACTCTTTTATCTGTAAAACATGATGTTTACCTGAACTATTAGTGCATAATTTAGGTTATCAGAAGAGTACAAACAGTTCTCAGAGACAGTCACTATATTGATCAAACAGTTACATAGAAACATAGAAACATAGAATTTGACTGCAGATAAGAACCACTTGGCCCATCTAGTCTGCCCCTTTTTTATTTTATCCTTTAGGCAATCTCAACCCTTTTTTAACCTTGATTCTTTGTTATCATCACATAAGGTCTCTGCTATATGGGAGCTATGAATACAGCAATATTTATTATTTATTTATTAACAGTTTCTTATATAGTGCAGCATATTTCATTGCGCTTTACAATTGGAACAACAGTAATAGAACAAACTGGGTAATAACAGACAGATATAGAGGAAGGAAGGCCCTGCTCGCAAGCTTACAATCTATAGGGAAATAGGCATTGATACACAAGGATAGGTGCTACCAATTGGACTGTATGATATGGTCACACGCCAATGGTGACCAATGGTCAGGAGGATGTGAAAGGGAAGAAATACAACATTTTTGAGGTTATGTGTGGACTGTATAGACAGGGCCGGCTCTACCAATAGGCAGCTTTAGACGGCTGCCTGGGTGCATCGATCCCTGGAGGGCATTACTGAATTCATCTAGCAAAAAACTGAAGGATGTCTCTGTATGTGGCGTCCTCCTTTTACACCGAGCTGGCTGCTGCTGCTTGTCTAATCAAGTGCAGCCGCCACTATCAAGCTGTACCACATAGTGTCTCAGCACTTCCTCTGTGCTGACACATGTATATACAAGTGATATGAAGGCACATATGAGGAGAATGTAACTATGACTCCAGACGGATGCCCCCATGGCTGTTCCTCATACACCTGATGCACCTCCTCCAGGCCTCTGGATCCTGGCTCTACAGCAGCAATCAGCACCTGACTACATGTATGCACCCAGCTGCCAGTGAGAGGAACCTGCCAATGCCGGGGGAAAAACAAGAAAGCAGCTTAAGGTACTGTAAGTAACCCATGGTTGTTCCGCGGGACCTCAGACAGTACAGGTCTTATAGCCCGATGGATGGTTTGCACTTGTAAGCAGCATAATAAGGAAAACACAGGCACTGGGACACAATACAGTACAAATGGAGGAGGGGATGTTAGTAATGAATTTACAGATGGGGGATGGAACACAATAAGGAGCATACAAATATATGTATGTTTGTGTGTATATATATATACCACCGGGATCCCAATCCTTACCCCATATGTCTACGAGTATGAGTCCATTTTTATTATGTATATATGTATTATGTACACCAGTGGTTCCCAAACTCGGTCCTCAAGAACCCCCAACAGTTGATATTTTCCAGGTCTCCTCACAAAACCACAAGTGAAATACAGTAATTAGGTCCACCTGTGTATCTTTTAAAAATGTGTCTGTGAGTAATGAATACACTTGTGCACCTCTGGGTGACTTGGAAATTGTGAATCTTGAGGACAGAGTAAACTAATGTGGTTTTTTTTCTTTTTCCTTTTCTTTGTATTACACTATTGGAGGCTTTTGTTTCTTTGAGCCCCTGTATTGAGCCCAGTAGTTTGAGCCATGGTTTTATTTTGAATACACTTTTGCAAGTATCAATCTGGTAGGGAGGTAATAATATCTTGGGCGTTGAAAACAGACAATATATTGTCTGTTTGCACAGTTTGGAGTACCTTTTCATGTTTGGTGTCTTATTTATTTAATTTACATTCCTTTCCCACATATTTGCATGAGAGCACTTTTTGGCATAATCAGCATTACATTATTTTCTATTTTTTCCTGTTATAGTCTGTATTCATAGTAAACACACCTCGAGAGGTGGAACTAAGAATACTAATGATAAAAAGGATACAGGGGGTCATTCCGACCTGATCGCACGCTAGGTTCTTTCACTGCGGTGCGATCAAGTCAAAACTACGCATGTGTAGGCACCGAAATGCGCATGCGCGTCATACGGGTACAAAGCGGATTGTTGCTGAGCAATGGATTTAACAAAGAATCCATTCGCACAGCCGATTGCAAGGATATTGACAGGAAGAAGGCATTTGTGGGTGGCAACTGACCGTTTTCTGGGAGTGTTTGGAAAAATGCAGGCGTGTCCAAGCATTTGCAGGGCGAGTGTCTGACGTCAATTCCGGACATGAACAGGCTGAATTAATTGCAGCGGCTGAGGAAGTTCTGGGCAACTCAGAAACTGCACAACACTTTTTTGTACCGCTCGGATGCACAAGCGTTTGCACACTTGCAAAGCGAAAATACACTCCCCTATAGGCGGCGACTATCTGATCACAGCGCTGCAAAAAGTAGCTAGCGAGCGATCAACTCGGAATGACCACCACAGTTCTGAAAAGTGAATATAACTGTCAGCTCTGGTATACATATCACTAAATATTTTGTTGGATACTGTATACACTGAAGGTGCTATTACGTACTGTACCATCATGTGAATATATTAGTAGTGATTATAAGAATTTGAATCACAATTAAATACTGAGCAACCACATGTATTTAAGGGAATGTACATCTATCAATGACATTTACTTTTGTCTTTATGATGTTACTCTAACGTTATCCCTATTAGATTAAATTGTATAGCATTTTATACACAGAATAAATATATATATATTCTGGACTTTGAGATGACCACTACACTATTTGGCTGTTGACCCACTACTGAGCGGTCTCACCCTCATCAGGGACTGGTTTATAGAGTCAGTGATAGACTTTAAACCACATTGTTTTCGGGTCACCTATTTGTCCATTTGTTATCTGGACTCTGTGTGACTGGGGGCTTCATAATATTGAACTGCTTTCCCAGTCATTTTGGTCTTTTGCCTGCTTTTATATTCAGTGAGCTTTTTACACAATCTTGGGATTATCTGTAAAAAACATCTGGCACTCGATATTACCCCTGAGGAAGTCCCAGTTAGGGACGAAACGCGTTGGGTTGTGTTCGAGTACTGTATTCCATCTGTATTCTATACTACTAAGGAAGATTTACCACGAATCTCAAGTTTCACTTGAATTTTACATCTAACAGAAACTGTTTATATACATTGTCTATACATTCTGTAAAGAGATGTTTATATGCTCACAGATGTTTTATGCCATTGTGGCTTTTATGTATTAAAAACTGCAAGTTGAATCTTTTAAATCTGTTTATTCATGATATACAGTACTATCCATTAGCGCACTTAGACTCTAGTTTGTTGGTTTGTTATCTTAGGGCCCCACCTAACAGGGGGTTCGTCTAAGCTGCAGCTCAGTTCCGCTCCACGTAGCGCCTAAGGGTACCCCTTGTTTTTCTCTCTATATATATATATATATATATATATGTTGGGGGGATAAGGGTACCGGCGACTATTGTTGTGTAAACGTGCAAAAGGTTAATATTAAAAACGTATGATTCGTGAGCCAAAAAATATAAAATTGAACAAACAGTTTTAATAGTACATATAGATAAGATACATAAAAAGGTCATAAAATATCCAAAATCAAGTAAAAAGGTAAAAAGATAGAAAGGTAAGGACTTAGCTTTTAAAATAGGCAAGGGGTCACTGCAGGGAACCCAACGCGTTTCATCACATCAGACTTCTTCTTCAGATATATATATTAGAGATGTTCGGCGGGTTCTTTTCGTGTTTTGTATTTTGGTTTTGGTTCTAGCTCCATGCTCGTGTTTTGGATCTGGATTGGTTTTGCCAAAACCACCCTTGACTTTATGATGGTACTCTAAGCTTAACCCTATTAGATTACATTGTATATCTTATTGTACACAGTGAATAAATATATATATATATATATATATGAAAGAGATGTACGGCGGGCACTTTTCGTGTTTTGTGTTCTGGTTTTGGTTTTGTTTATGGTTCCTTGCTCGTGTTTTGGATCTGGATTGGTTTTGCCAAAACCACCCTTTCGTGTTTTGGTTTTGGTTTTGGATCTGGATGATTTAAAAAAAAACATAAAAACAGCTAAAATCACATAATTTGGGGGTATTATTAACCTCAATAACATTCATTTCCACTCATTTCCAGTCTATTCTGAAAACCTCACACCTCACAATATTGTTTTTATGCCAAAAGGTTCCACTGAGGTGGCTGTATGACTAAACTAAGCGACACAAGTGTGCGGCACAAACACCTGGCCCATCTAGGAGTGGCACTGCAGTGGCAGACAGGATGGCAGATTTAAAAACTAGGCCCCAAACAGCACATCATGCAAAGAAGTAAAAGAGGTGCAATGAGGTAGCTGTATGACTAAGCTAAGCGACACAAGTGTGCGGCACAAACAACATAGTACATGCTGGAATTTGCCCAGATGTAATACACGCACAATATTGGTGGCACAAGAGAGTGTACCCCTAAACCACACACGCACGGCAAAGCCTGTAAAATTAATTTGGATAATAATAACCCTTCTATTTGGAGCCATTATAATAATACGCAGCACAGGTGAGCGTACCCCTACACCATACAGGTCAAACCCTGTAAAAATTATTTGGAAAACAAAATAAGTAATGTATATAACCATTTTATTTGGAGTAAATAATATACAGCACAGGACACCATCACTGGACTTATGGCAGCACAAGACACCACCCCTGGACTGATGCAGCACAAGACAGCATCACTAGACTGGACTTATACGGCAGTACCCCTGGACTTATACGGCAGTACCCCTGTTCTTATACGGCAATACCTCCTGAAGTTGTACGGCAGTGTCAGACAGAATGGCACTTTAAAGATCTAGTCCTCAAACAGCACATGATGCATAGAAGAAAAAGAGGTACAAGTTGGAATTGTCCTTGGGCACTCCCGCCCACCCTTATGTTGTATAAACAGGACATGCACACTTTAACAAACCAATCATTTCAGCAACAGGGTCTTCCACACGACTGTGGCTGAAATCACTGGTTTGTTTAAGCCCCCACCAAAAAAGAAGCAATCAATCTCTCCTTGCACAAACTGGCTCTACAGAGGAAAGATGTCAACCTTATCCTCATCCTCCGATTCCTCACTTATTTCAGTGTGTACATCCTCCTCCTCACAGAGTATTAACTCGTCCCCACTTGAATCCACCATCACAGGTCCCTGTGTACTTTCTGGAGGCAATTGCTGGTAAAGGTCTACCCGGAGGAATTTATAATTAATTCTGATGAACATCATCTGCTCCATATTTTATGGAAGTAACCTCCTACGCTGATCGCTGACAAGGTTACCGGCTGCACTAAACACTCTTTCGGAGTACACACTGGAGGAGGGCAACTTAGGTAAAATAGAGCCAGTTTGTGCAAGGGCCTCCAAATTGCCTCCTTTTCCTGCCAGAGGGGGTCATTCCAAGTTGATCGTAGCTGTGCTAAATTTAGCACAGCTACGATCGTAAACTCAGACATGCGGGGGGACGCCCAGCACAGGGCTAGCCTGCCCCGCATGTCTGTGCCGGTCCCCACACACAAATACAAAAGCATCGCACAGCGGTGATGGCTTGGTATTTGAGGAGTAACTCCCAGCCAGCGCAGCTCCTGCGGCTGGCCGGGAGTTACTCGTCGCTCTCGCTGTCCGCAGCGGCTGCGTGACGCGTCACGCAGCCACCGTGGCCCGCCCCCCCAATGGTCCGGCCACGCCTTATTTCTGCCATTCAGCCCCCTCCCGCCTATCAACCGCCTCTGTCTCAGAGGCGATCGCTGGGCACCGACGACTGCCATGCGCCGGCGCACTGCGCCACCGGCACATGCGCAGTTCCAATCCGATTGCTGCGCTGTGACAAACTGCAGCAAGCGATCGGGTCGGAATGACCCCCAGTATACGTACGGACTGTCTGACATGCCTACTTGGATTCTGTCACTCATATAATCCTCCACCATTCTTTCAGTGGTGACAGAATCATATGCAGTGGCAGTAGACATGTCAGTAATGTTGGCAGGTCCTTTAGTCCTGATCAGATGTCAGCACTCGCTCCTGACTGCCCTGCATCACCACCAGCGGGTGGGATAGGAAATCTTATCCTTTTCCTCGCAGCTCCAGTTGCGGGAGAAAATGAAGGAGGAGCTGTGATGCTTGAGTTGACAATTTTCTCACCAGCAGGTCTTTATACCTCTGCAGACTTTTGTCTGCCCGAAAGAGAGATACAACATAGGCTTTAAACCTGGGATCGAGCACAGTGGCCAAAATGTAGTGCTCTGATTTCAACAAATTGACCACCCTTGAATCCTGGCAAAGTGAATGAAGGGCTCCATCCACAAGTCCCACATACTTTGTGGAATCACTCTCTTAGCTCCTCCTTCAATTTCTCCAGCTGCTTCTGCAAAAGCCTGATGAGGGGAATGACCAGACTAAAGCTGGCAGTGTCTGAACTGACTTCACGTGTGGCAAGTTCGAATGGTTTGAGAACCTTGCACAAGATGGAAATCATTCTCCACCGTGCTTGAGTCAGGTGCATTCCCCCTCCTATGCCTATGTCGTAGGTAGATGTATAGGCTTGAATGGCCTTTGCTGATCCTCCATCCTCTGAGGCATATAGAGTGTTGAATTTCACCTCGCTACGACCTCTTGCTTCGGGTGACGGCAGGGCAGGTTCAGGAGTGTTTGTTGGTGCTTCAGTCTTCGGCACGCAGCGGCAGAATGCCGACAGTGGCCCGCAATTTTTCAGACAACCGACAGCATCTCTTGCATGCCCCTGCAATTTTTCAAAAAATTCTGCACCACCAAATTAATTGTATGTGCAAAACATGGGATGTGCTGGAATTTGCCCAGATGTAATGCACACACAATATTGGTGGCATTGTCCGATATCACAAATGCCCAGGAGGGTCTAAGTGGGATAAGCCATTGTGCGATGATGTCCCTCAGTGTCCGTAAGAGGTTGTCAGCAGTGTGCCTCTTATGGAAAGCAGTGATACATAGCGTAGTCTGCCTAGGAACGAGTTGGCATTTGCGAGATTCTGCTACTGGTGCTTCTGCTGTTGTTTTTGCAGGAGGCAATACATCTACCCAGTGGGCTATCACAGTCATATAGTCCTTAGTCTGCCCTGTTCCCCTTGTCCACATGTCCGTGGTTAAGTGAACAGTGGGTACAACTGCATTTTTTAGGACACTGAGGACACTTAATCTGACGTCTCTGTGCATTCTCGGTATCGCCTGCCTAGTGAAGTGGAACCTAGATTGATTTGGTACCGGGGGAACACTACCTCCATCAATTCTCTAAGTCCCATTGAACTAATGGCGGATACCTGATGCACGTCTAACACCAACATGGCTGTCAAGGCTTCAGTTATCCGCTTTGCAACAGGATGACTGCTGTCATATTTCATCTTCCTCACAAAGGAGTGTTGGACAGTCAATTGCTTACTTGAAGTAGTACAAGTGGTCTTCCGACTTCCCCTCAACAGCAGCAACAGCAGCAGTACGCATACCACTCAAGGATCCTCCGGAGGAATCCCAGTTAGGAGAGGACTCCTCAGTCTTGCCAGTGACATGGCCTGCAGGACTACTGACATTCCTGACCGAGGAGGAAGTGGACATTGAGGGAGTTGGTGGTGTGGCTTGCAGGAGCTTGGGTAAAAGAAGAAGAAGGGATTTAGGTGTCAGTGGACTGCTTATGCTCTTACCCAAAGTTTCACAACTTGACACTGACTTCTGATGAACGCGCAGCAGGTGACATATAAGGGAGGATGTTCCTAGGTGGTTAACATCCTTATCCCTACTTATTACAGATTGACAGAGGCAACACACGGCTTGACACCTGTTGTCCGGATTTGTGGAAAGATAATTCCACACAGAAGAGGTGGCTTTTTTTTGTATTTTGCCCAGGCATCACAATGGGCTTTTCATCCAATGGACAGCAGGTGTCTCTCCTGGTGCCTCATTTAAACAAACCACATCACCATCAGAATCCTCATCATCAACTTCCTCCTCAGCGCCAGCAACACCCATATCCTTATCCTGGTGTACTTCAACAGTGACATCTTCAATTTGAATATCAGAAACTGGACTGTGGGTGCTACTTCCAGCACTTGCAGAGTGCAAGCAAATGGTGGAAGGAGCCACCTATTCCCGTCCAGTGTTGGGAAGGTCAGGCATCGCAACCGCTGACACACTTAGACTCTCCTTGGGGATTTGTGATACCATCTTAGAATGCACAGTTCTTTGCTGTGCTTTTGCCAGCTTAACAATTATCATTTTTTTAGTGGGAGGATGAGGGCTTCCATCGTCATGTGAAGCTGAACCACTAGTCATGAACATAGGCCAGGGCCTTAGCCATTCCTTGCCACTCCGTGTCGTAAATGGAATATTGGCAAGTTTACGTTTCTCCTCAGACCATTTAAATTTATATTTTTGGGTATTTTTACTGAACTTTGGCTTTTTGGATTTTACTTGCCCTCTACTTTCACATTGGGCATCGTCCTTGGCAGATAACGTTGATGACATTTCATCATCTATGTCATGACTAGTGGCAGCAGCTTCAGCACTAGGATGAAGTGGTTCTTGATCTTTCCCTGTTTTATCATCCATATTTTTGTCCTACATTATTTTTCTGGAGTTACGCAGCAATATGCGGTAAAAGAGAGCATACCTCTACACCACACAGGGCAAACCCTGCGAATATTATTTGGATTAACTATTAATAACCCCTTTATTTGGAGTAAATAATATACAGCACAGGACAGCACCACTGAACTTATATGGCAGCACCACTGGACTGTACTTATACAGCAGTATCACTGGAATTATATACGGCAGTATCACTGGACTTATACGCCAGTACCACTGGAATTATACTGCAGTATCACTGAAATTATACAGCAGTATCACTGGAATTATACGGCAGTACCACTGGACTTATACGGCAGTACCTCTGGACATATACGGCAGTATCAATGGACATATACGGCAGTATCACTGGACATATATGGCAGTATCACTGGACATATACAGTAGTACCACTGGACATATATACGGCAGCAAAGGGACACCACCACTGGACTGATGCAGCACAACAAAGCACCACTGGACTGGACTTATACAGCAGCACTGGTTATATGGCAGCAGAGGACACCACCACTGTGACTGGACTGATGCAGCACAATACACCACCACTGAACTGATTCATCAGAACACAGCACCACTGGACTGGACTTATACAGCAGCACTGGTTATATGGCAGCAGAGGACACCACCACTGTGACTGGACTGATGCAGCACAATACACCACCACTGAACTGATTCATCAGAACACAGCACCACTGGACTGGACTTATGCATCAGCACTGGACATATGGCAGCAGAGGACACCACCACTGTGACTTGACTGATGCAGCACAAGACACTACCACTGTACTGATGCAGGACACTAAAGAACACTGATAGCGGAGACCCATTCTCTCGCTACACTCTCCAATGCCGGAGTGAAAATGGCAGTGACGCAAGGCTCCTTATATGGAATCCAAACCCCGCGAGAATCTGACAGTGGGTTGATGACGTTTTGCCTCATTCTGGTTTCTGAGTCAGGTGGGAAAACCCAAGCCTGACTGGGATCCGGGCTTGGGTAGTGAAGTTCGGGGGGGATCCGGTTCTCAGGGAACCAAACCTACTTATCTCTATTTATATATATATATATATATATATATATATATACTGCTCAAAAAAATAATGAATAAAAAATATAAATAATGTGGGCGCACTATAGAAAATACTTTAGTGGCAGCTGCTGGTTTTGTAAACATAATTTATTCTCAAAATATACAATAATTTATAAAACTTTAAATCCTTCCCAACACTACTTTAAGAATCACTATAGTAGATTTGGACACGTGTCCTAAGGCTAAAAACTTGCTAGTTTAGCATAATATTGCTGGTTAGATAAAAATAAATTGCATGCATGCACTAGGAATTAGTAACCACTGGTTAATATTGCACTTTTGAGCTGAAATAAGATGTTAGTAGGCACGGCAGTTCTTATATTATTATAGCCTGTTTACACTTCACTGGTGTAGAGCCAGTCCTATAAAATCCAGTTACATGTAGATGCACATATATCCTCTAAATGAATAGTGTCCACATGTATGATATAGTCCCATGTGCATGGATTATGGTCACTTACTCACTGACTGATTTGTAGTGGCCCCTCAGCGGCGGTGCCCCGATGTTGTGTCCTGGGGCTCAGCTAGCGTGTGTCCGCCACAGCCGCGAGGTGGCCACAGTTGAAAGCAAGTCCGTAGCTACAGGGGATGCTCACTCGTCGCGTTCCATGACTTCCGGGTTCAGGGCTTACAGCTGCGCTCCACCTGCATTCCAACAGCGTGTGTGAATCACCTGACGCATTTCTCCACCTCTAAAGGGGGCGGTTTCATCAGAGGTATAGCTGAAGAGGCTTAGTATCTTTATTTATACCCACTGCAAGTGAGTAATTGGTTGTAGCTGTGGTGAATTAATTAGCATCCATTTTAATAGACTAGTATCAGCAATTAGTGTCAGAAAACCAGCAGACACACAGTATTAAAGATATTCATCTACTGTGCAATTTTAAAAACGTTATAAACAAAAAACGGGATACAAATAAAATGCAGCCCTAAACTGATTTTAATATAGAAATAAGTATTTCTCATATATGCAACCACTCTGAGGTGTCTAACTTACTTCTCTTAGCTGTATATCTTCAAATTGATCACTGGATAAGCATTAATGGTATTCTAGTTTTTGTCGTTATTATCTATATACAAATCAGTTCCCTAATATATGTATTTATATATATTAATTTACCCAGCTATAATCATCTATCTATAAATTCTAACACTCAATCATGAGTAAATAAATATTCAGGTGGAAAGGAGACAACCCTATAGATTGAGACAAAGGTATCTAGACAGAAATATCAAATAGATAATCAATAGAAAGGAGAGGTGACTATTCTTCAGCTACCAGTCAGCATTGCTCATAGGCAGGTAGAGAAAGAGAGGAGATCAGGAGAGGGGGTATAGCAGAAGGTGGAAGATGGAGAGGAGGAATAATAGATCTTTTAAACCTAGTCCTAGGAGAGACCCACGGGGAGTTGTACTACAAAATAGGTATGAGTGCCTTAATAGGGATAAATATTCTCCCACCTCCATAGAAAGGGGAGGAGCTAAACCAAAGAGACCCTTGGAGAGTCGGGATAATACTCGAGAAAAAGATAAAGAACAGGCACATTTTTTGGAACAAAGTCCACAGAAATTAAATGCTACAAACAGACACAATATCAATTAACAAAACGAGGGAGGGAAAGAGACATAGAGGATGTAGGGGAGGAAAACTACAGAATAGGAAAAAATCAAAGAAGGCTATAGACACGAAAGGAATATTCAATCTGTCCTCCAGGGTACTAACTGAATCTGAAAAATAGTTATTGAGCAAGGGCTTGAAGTATGAACCTGCTAAAAAAACAAACTTATTCAGCTTATTTGTGGACCTTAACAGGTTCACGAGAAATTTGAGCAGAAAACGTTATTTCGCTCATAAGAAAAAGAAGTCCAAAAAGGAAAGTGAAAACATCTTTCCAATAATTCTGGATGAGTCAGATAGAGAGGCAGTTGATACCCCGGAAGACCTTATGTTAGAAAATACTGCTGGAATAGATACCCCTGTTAAGCTTTTTTCTCTAGAGGAAACTAATAAAGAGAAGAAACTCTTCAAGAGAAAATCGGATTTTTATCCCCTGCAGTACAAAGGCCCCTCTGTAGTGTGCTTTTATAATACCACTATGGAAGATTTTAGAAAGCTCTGCCCAACGGCAGATAAAAACCCACTAAAAGATAATTTAACATCAAATGAGAGGAAGGCTTTGAAAGTCCTAACGATGGATACAAGTCTAACAATAAAAATGGCAGACAAAGGAGGAGGCTTAGTATTGCAAGATACATCAGATTATATTAAGGAAGCGAAGAGACAGCTAACGAATACCACATTCTATAGTGTACTGCCCACCAATCCTACAGCGCTTTTCCAAAGAGAACTGAGAACACTGCTAGATGAAGCGGAGGACAGGGGCGCAATATTCAAGGACACTTGGCAATTTTTGTTTTCACCACATCCCATCACTCCAGTTTATTATCATTTGCCCAAAATCCACAAGACACTCACATCACCTCCCGGGCGTCCCATAATTTCGGGAATAGGGTCAATCACATCAAACCTTTCACACTTTGTGGATGCACACCTTCAGGGCTATGTGATTCAGCTGAAATCCTATATCAAGGATACAACCCAGTTTTTGAATATGCTTAAAGATATTAAATGGAAGAGCACATACCGGTTTTTAACTTGCAATGTGGAATCTCTATATTCGAATATCCCGCACAGTAAAGGTCTAAAAGTAATTGCAAACATCCTCGATGGGGATGATACAGTTGCGGAACATCTTAAAACCTTTTTGGTGGCTTCCATAAAGTTCATATTAGAGCACAATTATTTTACTTTTGTGCACCAATATTATTTACAGTCACGAGGCACTGCCATGGGGACCAGGTTCGCCCCGAGTTATGCCAACCTATACATGGGTGCGCTCGAACAAGAGCACATCTGGGGGGCGGACCTTGGGGCGAACCTGGTCCTCTATGGACGATATATAGACGATTTATTTTTCATTTGGGATGGGGATTTAGAGTCTGTTCACACTTTTATAACCCAATTAAGCACTAATGATTATGGTCTTAAATTCACCCACACCACACATTCGGACCAGATCACATTTTTGGATATTGCGCTTCTGTCCCTGGATGATTGTATTCATATGGAAACTTTTTTTAAACAGTTGACACCAATAATTTCTTGATGTACAGTAGTACTCACCTTCAAGCATGGAGGAATAATATTCCGAAAAGTCAGTTTCTTAGGGTAAAAAGAAATTGCTCCAGAGAAAGTCGGTATAGAGCCCAAGTAGACAAAGTACACTCAGCCTTTCAAGAACAAGGTTATCCTGATTATATTTTGAAGAAAGCCTTACAAGAAGTGGACCAAAGGGACCGAACTACTTTATTGGTGGAAAAAAAATATAAAAAATCTAAGGATAAATGTGAGAAATCAGGGATTTCAGCAGGCAATTGTGTATTTGTAACTCAGTACAATACACATGCTACACAAATTAGACAAATTATTCATAAAAACACTCCGTTATTGAAAATTGAGCCTCTATTAAAATCAGAAATTGAGAATAAAATAAAAGTGGTATATAAAAAATCAGAAACTCTCCAAACAAAATTAGCACCAAGTATGTGTAATCCAAATCGAAATAAGAGCAGTACTAAGAGAAAAGAATATCAACAACAATTACAGAGAAAGACCCCCAGTGGGGAACAAACTGCGAGTGGAATGACTACGGTACCTTATTCCCCTGATTGGTGGAGACTGAAACCTTATGGTTTCTATAAATGTGCCGTATCAAGATGCTTGACTTCTAAAAATGCCAATCCTAGAACTAGGGTATGTAAATCCAATAACACAGGTGAAGTAATTAAAATAGAACAGTTTTTGAACTGTTACTCCACCTATGTGGTCTACCTGATAGAGTGTGGCTGTGGCATTCAGTACGTAGGCCGCACTATAAGAAAGCTAAAAGTGCGGTTCTGGAACATAGGAGAAATATATAAAAAAATGTCCCCTACATAGACTCTCCAGACATACGAGCTCATGCGAACTGGGTGCCATAGCCAACATTCGTGTATTAGCCTTAGAGCAAGCAAAAATTACGGATAGGGGGGGTGATCGGTTTAATTTATTGTGTAGGAGGGAGGCCTTTTGGATTTTTAAGTTGAAAACACTTGAACCATGTGGCCTCAATGAAAATGTAGAATTTAATAATATTTGATGAAAAAATGCTTTATTGAATGAGCTTTTTTTGACTACCCTCTTATTTATTACTCAGCCGTTCCTTCCCCCCCCCCCCCCTTATGCTATACCCCCTCTCCTGATCTCCTCTCTTTCTCTACCTGCCTATGAGCAATGCTGACTGGTAGCTGAAGAATAGTCACCTCTCCTTTCTATTGATTATCTATTTGATATTTCTGTCTAGATACCTTTGTCTCAATCTATAGGGTTGTCTCCTTTCCACCTGAATATTTATTTACTCATGATTGAGTGTTAGAATTTATAGATAGATGATTATAGCTGGGTAAATGAATATATATATATAAATACATATATTAGGGAACTGATTTGTATATAGATAATAACGACAAAAACTAGAATACCATTGATGCTTATCCAATGATCAATTTGAAGATATACAGCTAAGAGAAGTAAGTTAGACACCTCAGAGTGGTTGCATATATGAGAAATACTTATTTCTATATTAAAATCAGTTTAGGGCTGCATTTTATTTGTATCCCGTTTTTTGTTTATAACGTTTTTAAAATTGCACAGTAGATGAATATCTTTAATACTGTGTGTCTGCTGGTTTTCTGACACTAATTGCTGGTGCTAGTCTATTAAAATGGATGCTAATTAATTCACAACAGCTACAACCAATTACTCACTTGCAGTGGGTATAAATAAAGATACTAAGCCTCTTCAGCTATATCTCTGATGAAACCGCCCCCTTTAGAGGCGGAGAAACGCATCAGGTGTTTCACACACGCTGTTGGAACGCAGGTGGAGCGCAGTCGGAAGCCAGAAGCCCCGAAACCGGGGAACGCGACGAGTGAGCGTCCCCTGTAGCTACGGACTTGCTTTCAACCGTGGCCACCTCGCGGCTGTGGCGGACACACGCTAGCTGAGCCCCAGGACACAACATCGGGGCACCGCCGCTGAGGGGCCACTACAAATCGGTCAGTGAGTAAGTGACCATAATCCATGCACATGGGACTATATCATACACGTGAACACTATTCATTTAGAGGATATATGTGCATCTACATGTAACTGGATTTTATAGGACTGGCTTTACACCGGTGAAGTGTAAACAGGCTATAATAATATAAGAACTGCCGTGCCTACTAACATCTTATTTCAGCTCAAAAGTGCAGTACTAACCAGTGGTTACTAATTCCTAGTGCATGCATGCAATTTATTTTTATCTAACCAGCAATATTATGCTAAACTAGCAAGTTTTTAGCCTTAGGACACGTGTCCAAATCTACTATAGTGATTCTTAAAGTAGTGTTGTGAAGGATTTAAAGTTTTATAAATTATTGTATATTTTGAGAATAAATTGTGTTTACAAAACCAGCAGCTGCCACTAAAGTATTTTCTATAGTACGCCCACATTATTTATATTTTTTATTTGTTTATATTATCGGTGGACCCCCAGATCCTCCATTTGTGGGCTGCCAGAAAATCCATATCCTATCACGGATTGTAACATTATAATATTAGTGTAACTAGCGCCCATGTTCTTTCTATATTAGTTATCAAAAAAATAATGGGAACACTAAAATAACACATCCTAGATCTGAATGAATGAAATATTCTTATTAAATACTTTGTTCTTTACATATTTGAATGTGCTGACAACAAAATCACACAAAAATTATCAATGGAAATCAAATTTATTAACCCATGGAGGTCTGGATTTGGAGTCACACTCAAAATTAAAGTGGAAAAACACACTACATGCTGATCCAACTTTGATGTAATGTTCTTAAAACACTTTCAAAATGAGGCTCAGTAGTGTGTGTGGCCTCCACGTGCCTGTATGTCCTCCCTACAATGCCTGGGCATGCTCCTGATGAGGTGGCGGATGGTCTCCTGAGGGATCTCCTCCCAGACCTGGACTAAAGCATCTGCCAACTCCTGGACAGTTTGTGGTGCAACGTGATGTTGGTGGATGGAGCGAGACATGATGTCCCAGATGTGCTCAATTGGATTCAGGTCTGGGGAACGGGTGGGCCGGTCCATAGCATCAATGCCTTCGTCTTGCAGGAACTGCTGACACACTCCAGCCACATGAGGTCTAGCATTATCTTGCATTAGGAGGAACCCAGGGCCAACCGCACCTGCATATGGTCTCACAAGGGGTCTGAGGATCTCATCTCGGTACCTAATGGCAGTCAGGCTACCTCTGGCGAGCACATGGAGGGCTGTGCGGCCCCCCAAAGAAATGCCACACCACACCATTACTGACCCACTGCCAAACTGGTCATGCTGGAGGATGGTGCAGGCAGCAGAACGTTCTCCTTGGCGTCTCCAGACTCTGTCACGTCTGTCACATGTGCTCAGTGAGAACCTGCTTTCATCTGTGAAGAGCACAGGGTGCCAGTGGCGAATTTGCCAATCTTGGTGTTCTCTGGCAAAGACCAAATGTCCTGCACGGTGTTGGGCTGTAAGCACAACCCCCACCTGTGGACGTCGGGCCCTCATACCACCCTCATGGAGTCTGTTTCTGATCGTTTGAGTAGACACATGCACATTTGTGGCTTTCTGGAGGTCATTTTGCAGGGCTCTGGCAGTGCACCTCCTGTTCCTCCTTGCACAAAGGCGGAGGTAGCGGTCCTGCTGCTGGGTTGTTGCCCTCCTACGGCCTCCTCCATGTCTCCTGATGTACTAGCCTGTCTCCTGGTAGCGCTTCCATGCTCTGGACACTACGCTGACAGACACAGCAAACCTTTTTGCCACAGCTCGCATTGATGTGCCATCCTGGATGAGCTGCACTACCTGAGCCACTTGTGTGGGTTGTAGACTCCGTCTCATGCTACCACTAGAGTGAAAGCACCGCCAGCTTTCAAAAGTGACCAAAACATCAGCCAAAAAGCTTAGGAGCTGAGAAGTGGTCTGTGGTCACCACCTGCAGAACAACTCCTTTATTAGGGGTGTCTTGCTAATTGCCTATAATTTCCACCTGTTGTCTATTCCATTTGCACAACCGCATGTGAAATTGATTGTCAATCAGTGTTGCTTCCTAAGTGGACAGTTTGATTTCACAGAAGTGTGATTGACTTGGAGTTACATTGTGTTGCTTAAGTGCTCCCTTTATTTTTTTGAGCAGTGTATATATATATATATATATATATATATATATAATTACAAAGATGGTTTCTTTTTATATACAGTATTTGGGCACTTTTTCTTTCATTTTGCAAGATTTATTTGATTATTATATATTTGGTACACATCATCACCTTTTTTTTTTAAATATTAAAGAATTCTGTAAAATGATGGTGGGAACTGGCACTCTCAGACAATCAGTGCATCCCCAGTTATTGCTGTGACAGTGACCCCGAGTGACCTGTCAGTATGAACTAGCACTGTACACTACGTACAACGCTATCTGTGGGGCTTATGTTTTCAGTTTGTTATTTCAGTATACTTATGGAAGCCTACTTGGAATCAAGAGAAAGCCATCCATGAATATAGTAAGTATTACAATTATTATTATTTTTTATTATTATTATTATTATTATTATTATTATTATTAAAGAGGTAAAACCTTTAGTGTCCATGTCCTGTGGTTATTTTAAACATTTTATTTGCAGGCAAACTATATGTGCCAATGGGCCCTTAATACTCAGGCATGCTGGCACTTCTTGTTCTACAAGCTTTCAGCCTAGGCCTGTGGGTTCCCTGAGAGAGGAATTTGAGGCTTTGGCTGATGAGTATGGGTAAGGTTGACATTATGATAGATATATTAAAATAGGAAGACTCCTATGCTGTTTAATTACCATATTTTCCCGCACCACACCATGATAAGCGGTCCAGGACTGGTTATGGTTTTTGGGGATGGGCCACATTCATTTAAAAATTAAATTAATTTAACACCTTCGTTACATTTTAACATAACGAATTTTGCACAAATCATACTGATCTGTGCAGTACTTCTCCCAAACTCATCTGCAACAGGTCTATTTTTTTATTGGTTTGCTATTGTCTGGTTTTGGTTGGTTTTGACACTGACCATTACTAAATCTGCAGATCCTAGTCTACTCTAGGTCATACTTTCTGACATTCTGGCTGCTCCATGTGGGAGGGGGCAGCCAGGTCAGTCAAAAAGGGGATGTGGCTTCACCCTCCATGAGTCAGTCTCTGTATTTATGCTGAACCATACTATTTGATAATCACTAGATCCCATGTTTTTAACCCACTTTTACGTGAGATATTCTGTCTCCATTTGTAAGTATTAAGTCTAATATTGCATCTTTCCCATTGGGCTACCTCACCAATTGCTGGAGGGATGCTCCCTGCAAGTAATTAAAAATGTTTCTATTTTTAGTGGAACTAGCAACAGACACCACCCAGCTTACATTGGGAATATTAAAGTCTGCCATGATTATTACCTATCCTTTTAATGACATTTTAGTGATGTCCTGCAATAGGTTCTTGTCCACTTCTTCTTCCTGCCTGGTGGCCTGTATATCACCCCAATATGAAGAATCATCTTCTTCCCTGTTTCTATTGTCACCCAAAGGGCCTCAGTTTTTTTCTTCAATACAATACTTATTTGTATTATGGTAGTATTTATGCTTTATTTTTACATGCATTGCTACCCCTCCTCTGATTTTTCCAATTCTGCAAATCCTAAAAAAAGTATATCCTGGTATAGCTATGTCCCAGTCATGATTTTCATTGCACCATTACTCTGTAATAGCCACAATATCTAGATCATCCTTTGTCATTATTGCAGTTAGTTCTGGAATTTTATTTCCTAAGATCCTAGCATTTGCACAGACAGCTTTTAGAGTTATTGTTTGTGCTTGTCCTGTTCCTACTTATGTTCATCTTTCTGCCTATGTTTATATGGTTTTGATCTGAATTATCTTCTGTTGCTATGGATTTGCTTCCTATTCCCTTTACCTGCAGAAACAATACCTCTGGGTTGGGGGAGCAGATTGCTTTATTCCTGTTTCGTTCATTGCCAATTTGGTTTATTGCTCTTAACATCATATAAATCATTATATACAAACAGTATATAAATCCATGCATTTCTGGTATTAGAACTAACACATATGTAGCAAACAACTGTCTGTGATATTGTCAGCATGTTCAGCACACTAAAGGTCAGTAAGAACCTTGATTAACAAATTATTTTGTTAGGAGAGATACAGCTGGGTCCTCCGTTATCTTGGCTGCTTCTGCACCTAAATGGAGGTTTAGTCACACCTGGGCGATAGCTTAGATTGCTGAGATTAATAACGGACAGGCGCGTTGAGGCACGACTACATACTCAGCATGCAATACACATCTCGACCACTGGGTGGCTAATGCTCCACTAATCCAGTACTTTAGAGCGAATAGCGGCGGATTGATCTACAAGCTCTTGCAAATGATCAGTGACGTATGTACGTACTGCATACTGTACACACAGACCAATGGTCAGATGGAAAGAGTAAAGAGAAAAAAGTTTATAGAGACACAAACGAACACGTTAAAACAATTGTCCTTTGCCATATTAGTGTATACAGACTCAGACGCAATAAGCAATACTGTAGTTTATATTGACGCAAATCATTATATACTGTAGAACATGTTACAAACTACAGTATGGTCCATTAACGATAAGGATACAGTATAATGAAGTGTCCAATATGAGCGCCAAGTCCCCTACACAAAAACCAATGGGAAGGGTTCACTGCTTACAGTATATTTACACATGAGCTTGTGCAGTTGCTATTAGGTGATGTGTCCGAGTGGTGAAGTGTGCCGCTTCCCATACTTAGAGTCCCAGGTTCGATTCCCAAAGTGAGAATGCATGTTAATTTTTTCCAGACACTTTATTAATTTTTTTAAATTTTTGTATCTATTGTACTGTGCTATACTTTCACGTTCAATATAAGTGTGGAGGGCAAATCTGCAGGAGGGTCACAATACTCTAGCAAAAATACTAGAGATGTGCACCGGAAATTTTTCGGGTTTTGTGTTTTGGTTTTGGATTCGGTTCCGCGGCCGTGTTTTGGATTCGGACGCGTTTTGGCAAAACCTCCCTGAAATTTTTTTGTCGGATTTGGGTGTGTTTTGGATTCGGGTGTTTTTTTTCAAAACCCCTCAAAAACAGCTTAAATCGTAGAATTTGGGGGTCATTTTGATCCTATAGTATTAACCGCAATAACCACAATTTCCACTAATTTCCAGTCTATTATGAACACCTCACAATACTATTTTTAGTCCTAAAATTTGCACCGAGGTCGCTGGATGACTAAGCAAAGTGACCCAAGAGGGCGGCACAAACACCTGGCCCATCTAGCATAAAAAATAAAGTTAAACCAGAAGATGTGCGCTAATCGGATAAATGAAAATATGAAATGGTACTTCCCTTACACAACCTCTGTCATGGGATTTATCGTATAATTCCAACAACATGGATCCATATGTGGAGAAGAAAATTCAAATATAGTGTAGTATGTTCAAAATAATGCAATTTTAATACAATAAACTAACAATTGACAATAAAACCATTGTACATAAGTTGCTGCAAGCAAAAGGTGGTAGATGGGAAATTACCAGAGGATGGTAAAAATTGAGGCTTTAAATAGTACCTTTAAGTTCTGGTTGGCAGGTGTATATTTCTAAAAACATCAGATATCTTGAAATCAAATGAAGGTGGAGGTTTACCAGATTTATATGAAGTGATTGCGTTTAAGATGTTGCCCAGGGGAGATATCGGCTCCGGAACCTATTCTCCAAAGTCCACAATACTCCGTCCGTCTGGTAAATCTTCCTTCAGTAGTGGTTAGTCTGTCATACAGTGCCGACGCATTTCGGGATCTCTCCCTTCATCAAGGCTGCATGACAGACTGTGAACAGAATGAGCTACTTAAGCTCTACATGGTAAACACATCCGGGTCAAGAGGTCACGTCATAATGATTTACCAGACGGACGGAGTATTGTGGACTTTGGAGAATAGGTTCCGGAGCCGATATCTCCCCTGGGCAACATCTTAAACGCAATCACTTCATATAAATCTGGTAAACCTCCACCTTCATTTGATTTCAAGATATCTGATGTTTTTAGAAATATACACCAGCCAACCAGAACTTAAAGGCACTATTTAAAGCCTCAATTTTTACCATCCTCTGGTAATTTCCCATCTACCACCTTTTGCTTGCAGCAACTTATGTACAATGGTTTTATTGTCAATTGTTAGTTTATTGTATTAAAATTGCATTATTTTGAACATACTACACTATATTTGAATTTTCTTCTCCACATATGGATCCATGTTGTTGGAATTATACGATAAATCCCATGACAGATGTTGTGTAAGGGAAGTACCATTTCATATTTTCATTTATCCGATTAGCGCACATCTTCTGGTTTAACTTTATTTTTTACGCTTCTATTCGGGTACTGGGGATACCTCTTTGACCAGTCGATTTGCAGCTCGCATCGGTTGGCGCCATGACTCTTCTCTATCCTATACTATACCTGGCCCATCTAGGACTGGCACTGCAGTGTCAGACAGGATGGCACTTCAAAAAATTGGCCCCAAACAGCACATGATGCAAAATAAAGAGAAAAAGAGGTGCACTGTGGTCGCTGGACGGCTAAGCTAAGCGACACAAACACCTCAATATCGCAGGAATTATTCGTTCTAATCAATGGTATTATTGGTCCAAATCACTGGAAGAAAATGACAAAATCACTGGAATTATTCATAAACATTTGTAGAAAGTCGCTGCTTTCTGATTACAGAAATGTTCAGATATTCCTGCGAATCCACAATCACTTCCCAGAGGAAAAAATAAATTGAGAAACCGTTGTTTGAGAACGTTTGTTCTCTTTCCCTTACAAAGGAACAAACCACTTTCCAAGAAGACTGACGTTTTTGGGATTATGGAGACATAATGTTTTTGAATATTATTCCTAAAGCAGGTGGTGTATTAGAGCAAAAGAGTGCAAGAGACCAGCCATGCAGTTTCTGAAATATTATGACAACATGTTACTGTATTTCATAAGCACTCATTCCTAACTCTGCTAAGTACTGTTTGGTATACTGTATCTGGCTTCCATGAGGTAGTTGTCCATTATTTCAGCTTCCATTGACCTTTTTGAAAGCGGTAGAAGTTATTGATTCTTTTTTCCCCCCCTATTTGTAATTTTCTCCTGCATAGCCCAGTAAAATGTTGCAATGTTAAGTATTGACTTGTGCCTTCTGGGGGTCCACTTCTTCACCAAACCCAGCCAAATCTCATCCTAACCCTCTGTTCCACATTCTCTATGTACCCCATCTGTGTCACCCATGTCTGTCTACCCCTCCCCTTTAGATTGTAAGCTCTCACGAGCAGGGCCCTCTTCCCTCATGTGCTTATCCTTTGTCTTACTTTAATAATCTTCAACTGTACCACATCCAGCAGTCTTCTGCCACTTGATACTTATTCCAGTGTCATCTGCTGATGTAACTATGTGTATTTACCCTGTACTTGTCCTATACTATCATCAACTGTAAATTGCTGTTTTCCTGTTTGATTATTTATGTACTCTGTAATTGGGCGCTGCAGAACCCTTGTGGCACCATATAAATAATGGATAATAATAATATTAATAATAATATAGGGTGTATAATCCCCAGGTGTATCTCACACATCACACAGTACAGTATATAGGGTGTATAATCCCCAGGTGTATCTCACAAATTGCTCAGTACAGATTACAGGATGTATAATCACCAGGTGTATAACACAAGTTGCACAGTACAGTATGCATACTGGTCACAACAATGCAGCAGATATTGAGCACTGATCAAGATACTAGAAGTGACACAGAGCTGCAAGATACAGCAATGGCCTACTGTGCTGTACTATATATGTATACTGCTGGTCACCAAAATGCGGCACTGTCCTACTATATACTGCTCACAAAAATGCAGCACAGATATGGAATGAATACTTGCAGTGACACAGAGCTGCAAGATACAGCAATGACCTACTGTACACAACTATATACTGTTGGGTCACCAAAATGCTGCACTGTAATACTATATATACTGCTAACAAAAATGCTACACAGATATGGAATGGATACTTGCAGTGACACATAGCTGCAAGATACAGCAATGGCCTACTGTACACAACTATATACTGTTGGGTCACCAAAATGCTGCACTGTAATACTATATATACTGCTCACAAAAATGCTGCACAGATATGGAATGGATACTTGCAGTGACACAGAGCTGCAAGATACAGCAATGACCTACTGTACACAACTATATACTGTTGGGTCACCAAAATGCTGCACTGTAATACTATATATACTGCTCACAAAAATGCTGCACAGATATGGAATGGATACTTGCAGTGACACAGAGCTGCAAGATACAGTAATGGCCTACTGTACACAACTATATACTGTTGGGTCACCAAAATGCTGCACTGTAATACTATATATACTGCTAACAAAAATGCTACACAGATATGGAATGGATACTTGCAGTGACACATAGCTGCAAGATACAGCAATGGCCTACTGTACACAACTATATACTGTTGGGTCACCAAAATGCTGCACTGTAATACTATATATACTGCTCACAAAAATGCTGCACAGATATGGAATGGATACTTGCAGTGACACAGAGCTGCAAAATACAGCAATGGCCTACTGTACACAACTATATACTGTTGGGTCACCAAAATGCTGCACTGTAATACTATATATAATGCTCACAAAAATGCTGCACAGATATGGAATGGATACTTGCAGTGACACAGAGCTGCAAGATACAGCAATGGCCTACTGTACACAACTATATACTGTTGGGTCACCAAAATGCTGCACTGTAATATATAATGCTCACAAAAATGCTGCACAGATATGAAATGGATACTTGCAGTGACACAGAGCTGCAAGATACAGCAATGGCCTACTGTACACAACTATATACTGTTGGGTCACCAAAATGCTGCGCTGTAATACTATATATACTGCTCAAAAAATGCTGCACAGATATGGAATGGATTCTTGCAGTGACACAGAGCTGAAAGATACAGCAATGGCCTAATGTACACAACTATATACTGTTGGGTCACCAAAATGCTGCACTGTAATACTATATATACTGCTCACAAAAATGCTGCACAGATATGGAATGGATACTTGCAGTGACACAGAGCTGCAAGATACAGCAATGGCCTACTGTACACAACCATATACTGTTGGGTGACCCAAATGCTGCACTGTAATACTATATATACTGCTCACAAAAATGCTGCACAGATATGGAATGGATACTTGCAGTGACACAGAGCTGCAAGATACAGCAATGGCCTACTGTACACAACCATATACTGTTGGGTGACCCAAATGCTGCACTGTAATACTATATATACTG
The DNA here is from genome assembly GCF_028390025.1 of Pseudophryne corroboree. Taxonomy (NCBI): domain Eukaryota; kingdom Metazoa; phylum Chordata; class Amphibia; order Anura; family Myobatrachidae; genus Pseudophryne; species Pseudophryne corroboree. The sequence continues at coordinate 489,881,256 of NC_086444.1, read as the reverse complement.
CTCACAAAAATGCTGCACAGATATGGAATGGATAGCTGCAAGATACAGCAATGGCCTACTGTACTGTACTACTATAAGTATAATTATATACTGGTGGTCCCCAGTCCCCACAATAAAGCACACTGAGCACAGATAGTTGCAGCACACTGAGCACAGATATGGAGCGTTTTCAGGCAAAGATCGTAGATATTTTCAGCACACTGAGCACAGATATTTGCAGCACACTGAGCACAGATATTTGCAGCACACTGAGCACAGATTACGGAGCTTTTCAGGGAGAGAACGCAGCCACGTCCTCTCTGTTCAATCTCCAATGCACGAGTGAAAATGACGGCGACGCGCGGCTCTTTATATAGAATATGAATCTTGCGAGAATCCGACAGCGGGATCATGACGTTTGGGCGAGTTCGGGTTAACCGAGCAAGGCGGGAAGATCCGAGGCTGCCTCGAAACCGTGTAAAATGGGTGAAGTTCGGGGGGTTCGGATCTCGGAGAACCGAAACCGCTCATCTCTAAAAAATATACAGGGGCGATAGGGATAGGCGAACTCTATGCACATTACGATACACCGGACTCGATCGCATAGCAAGTTGACAAAATGGCTGCCGCCCGTGATATTTTTTTTCTTTGTAATCCATTGCAATACATTCAATGGAAGGGTGCACACAGGTTTCAGAAAAATCAGGGTAAATCTGCAGGAGAGTCTGATTCCACTATCTAAAATACACAGTGGTAATGAGCACCCATAGACATACTGTACCAGTAAATATAAATGAGTGTATACTGACGAAATTAATTGTTCAAGCAACACAGTACTGTGTTATGGCCGTGGTTTTTGTGACCGTGGTTTTTGTGAATCCGGTGTTAGTGAAGTCTGTGCGGGTGACTGGAGGACTATGTGTATATTAGGCTGGTCTGGAGGAATCAGTGAGAAGAAGGATCAATCCCTGACCGGGGATTGAACCCAGGCCTTGGCAGAGGAAGCCATATCCTGACCACTGGATCACCAGGGACTTGGTATTGGTAGCAGGATGGTGAATGTATTGGTGAGATTGAACTGGATATACTGTCACAGGGGTGGGTGCTTGTGTACTCAAGTTTACTATGAAATAGGTTCTCTGGAGTAGCGCAGAACTGGGCTGGTTACTGGCGAGATTGAGAACCGGGCTGGTTACCGGTGAGACTGGGAACCGCACTGTGAACCGGGCTTTTGTACTGGTATACTGGAACGCAAATGTAATCCGGACTGGTTAGCAAAAGAGCAGAGTTTTACAAGTGTTACCTTTAGGGAGCTCAGCTTCAAAGCTCACACAGAGCTATGTGTGACACAAGGAACTGGCAGAGTCTCCAACTCAAATCTCCTGACTTATACTTCCTGGTCCTTGGTGATTGGTGAGCAGTGTCAGGTGATGCAGAGAGTCTCAGGCTGGCACAGGATTGGACAGTTCTGGGTCAGGTGAACAGTCACTGTCACGTGAGTACTCTAGACAAGGCTCTGATGTGGAGTGAGGCCTAGCAGGCAGAAAGAAAACTGAAGCCAGAACTTCTGCAAACTAACAGAGGATGCTGGCTTTAGACCTAAACTTCAAATTGCTGAATTCAGATTCACACAGAAGATTAATCACCACAGATGGAGCTCGTCAACCCTGCACTCAGGAAACTCATGGTACTGACAAGCTGTTTATCCCAGTGAGCAAAAAGACACAGGATCCAGGACAGATGGCAGGTGTAAGTCACCAAATCTGAGAACTACAGTCAGGGTCGTGACATACTGTAGATCATCAGCAATAGAGAATCTGTGTTGTACTTTATGAGAAGGGATCACTGCTACTGGCCCATTTACACACCTATCAAAGCGACTGCAGTTCTCTATCTGATTTTCATACACAGTATACTGTAGTATTGTGTTGTACATTTATTGTAACCTGACCTCCCTCCCTGTCTACTGTATGTACTGTGTAGGCTCCCAGGGGGTGAGGGGGAAGTGGGATGGGGGTAGGGGGAGGTGGTGGCTAAATACCGTGTTTTGCAATATGAGTGCCCAAGTCCCCTAACGGCATAAACGAACACCAATAGGAAGGTATCACTGCTTGCATTACTTTTACACATGAACTTGTGTATCTTCCATGCAGCAACATATTTCATAAACTTGTGTATCTTCCATCAAAGCAACTGCAGTTCTCTATCTGGTTTTCATATACGGTATACTGTTGTCTTGTGTTGTACATTTATTGTAACCTGACCTCTCTCCCTGTCTACTGTATGAACTGTGTAGGCTCCAAGGGGGGAAGGGGCAAGTGGGATGAGGGTAGGGGGAGGCGGTGGCTAAATACCGTGTTTTGCAATATGACAAGGGACAAAATCAGTAGCAACATGTATTGCATTTTTGTTTTTGTTTTATTTTTTGTATTATTTTTAGTTTTTGTATTTTGATTTTGGAACAGTGGCGCATACGGACACCAGAACGGAGAACGGAAACAGACAACAGCAGCCCCACGTGGGACAAAATCCTTAGGTACTGTACTGTCATAATTTTTTCTTGTATTTGTTTTTTGATTTTATTTTTGTATTTTTACTTTGGAACACTGGCGCATACAGACTTCAGCCCCTGGATAGACACAATGCACCTGTATGGACACAGCACAATGGACTCAGCTGCTACGGATAGATACAGCAACACAAAAAAACAACTCATGCCAGGTGACAGGGGAATAAAAGAGGCAACTTGTACCAGACCCTTACGTTACCAGGGCCAGACATTCCCATCAGGAATGTGGTGAGCCAAGTTCATGCACCCCCCTTATTTGAGTAACCGTGCTGCTCCAAGTGGATTCAGCATGGTGTATGCAGCCCCAGAAAATTTACTGTACAGTACAATATCTGTAGGTCATACTATGTATACTGTACAGTGACACAATTTTTTAACTCCAGCTGTGTCAAGATGATGTGTTGAAGCTAGGAGGATCGATGGGTCCACGTCAAGTATCTCACATGGTACTGGAAAAGTGAATGTGCATATTTGTGAATATGTCCTTGTGAAGCTCTGTACAGATTGTCGTCCAGGGCAGTGGAGATGACAGCCAGGGGAATATCAGTCAGAGTGCCGCCAAATGTATTGTGAAGTGGCCTGTGAGCAGGTGTGCTGGTAATCATTGGTGTTCCTGACAACAGCACACTTGAATTGCTGACCAATGCTGGACCTTCAACTGTCAAGTTCGGCACTTGAAGTAATGTTGTATGGACACTCAAATTATCTTGATGGTGATCCAGGTCTTCATCTCCACCCATGTCCATCCAGTCATTCAGGCCTCTGCATTCATCAAGGCCTTCGTGTCCATCCGGGCCCCCGCGTCCATCCAGGCCTCCGCATCCATACAGGCCTCTGCGTTAATCCAGGCCTCCGCATTCATCCAGGCCTCTGCATTCATCCAGGCCTCCACATCCATCCAGGCCTCCGCGTCCATCTCCACCGACTTGAACCGCTTGGTGGTTCATTGCAATCATGGTCAGGCCGAGTCCATCTTGCCATTCTTCCCTTGTTTGTTGGATGGCTTTCTTCATGGCTTCTACCATCTGATACTTTATGCCTTCTTTAAGACCAGCAATTTCAGTCTGCAGATGACTGACCTTTCCCGCAAGGTGACTTACCTGTCCATCAAGTTCTGCCTCCAGATTGGTCACCTTGCTGATGAGCTCCTTTACTAAACCAACACAGGTACACTGGCAGTGCTTCACATCGGTGTGAACATCTGTAAAATCCAACCTTCTTTGTGGCGAATGTGCCTTGTCTTCTTGTCCAGGGGTGGCAACATGGTCCAAAAAGGAAATATCCTTATGTAGCATGTTTGTCACATCCTCTAGCACCAGTGTTTCCATGTTTATTGGTTGAACATCGTGATCTGCAAGAGATGGAACAATTAAATAATTTGGCAAACCACATATCTGCCTCAAAACATTCATTGCCTTGGCATTTTTTCGTGGTTTCACCACATTTTCCTTCTGAGCCTTCTTGGCAGTTTTACTCTGCATTTCTGGGGCTGTTGCAGCCAGTCTTTGTGCCATTGATGTGCATGTTTTGGCACTCCCATAGAATCTTGTAGTCTGCATTGTCACTCTTCTTTTGTCTTAAAAAAAAACAGAGTAAGGAAACATGTAAAGCACAATATGGTTAAAATAACAAACAACTGTAGATTTTCAAATAAAGTGCACAACAGTAAAGTGCAGATACAGTATTATACTTTTTTTCCCTTGTACTACAGCATACTGTACAGTACTGTGGCTCCCAACATGACCCTCTCCAGGAGGGACAGAATGCTCTGTTACTGGACTTTTAATGTATAGTATGATTGCCATCACCTGTATTGAACAACAGTACTGTACAGTAGTTATTTGATAGGAAAGGTGTTTCAACACAGGTGACAGCAATCATACAGTACATTAATATAGCACAGGAACAGAGCATGCTGTCACTCTTTGAGAGGGTCATTTTGGGAGGCACAGTCATAGGTTTTGCAGGATACAGGGCAATGCTGAAGGAGCATCTGAATACCCTAGCTAAAATACACAGGCGCGATAGGGATAGGTGAGCTCTATGCACATTACGATACACTGGACTCGATCGAATAGCAAACTGACAAAATGGCCACCACAGGTTACCTCCCTGCCTGGTTGCAGCCCTCAGCTATGGAGCGAGTGACATCATAGGTTTTTCAGGCTACGGGGAAATGCTGAACGAGCATCTGAATACCCTAGCTAAAATACACAGGGACGATAGGGATAGGCAAGCTCTATGCATATTACGATACACCGGACTCGATCGAATAGCAAGTTGAAATAATGGCCGCCACCTGACTCACCCAACCTTGTGGCAGCCCTCAGCTATGGAGCGAGCAATGGCACAGGTTTTGCAGGCTACAGGGCAATGCTGAAGGAGCATCACAATACCCTAGCTAAAATACACAGGGGCGATAGGGATAGGCGAGCTCTTTGCACATTATGATACATCGGACTCGATTGCATAGCAAGTTGACAAAATGGCTGCCGCCCGTTATTCTCCCCTACCTCGTGGGAGCCCTCAGCTTGGAGCGAGAGACGGCATAAGTTTTGCATGATGAAGGAGTGTTACAATACCCTAGCTAAAATACACACGTTCAGCAAGGATATTAATATATATATATATATATATATATATATATAGCTGCTGTGAACGGATCGGCACTCACCTAACTGGTAATGACGTGCTCTGGTGCCATCTGAAAAATCATTTTAACAGACAACTCTGCTGCATACAGCGGCACTCGGAGACTTGGTAAAGTGGCAAAAAGATGCATTTACTGAATCATGGTGGCAATTTGCATTCCAACGTTTCGGGGCATAAACCACCCCTTTGTCAAGGTGAGCAAACAAAAGTCATCTTTTTGCCACTTTACCAAGTCTCCGAGTGCCGCTGTATGCAGCAGAGTTGTCGGTGTATATATATATATATATATATATATATATATATATACAGTAACTGAAAACAGTAAATGAAAGAATTACCAATTAAACACTGTATGGAGAAACTGTAGAAACCAGCTGGAACAAGTGAGGCCAGAAAAAGATTTCAACAGCAGGAACACAGAGAACAAATTAGCAGGAGATGTTTCAAATGCCAGAGATGCCTCATTGCCCCTGTGTATTTTAGCTAGGGTATTGAGATGCTCCTTCAGCATTGTTCTGTAGTACTGTATGTCTACTTGCTATGCAATCGAGTCTGGTGTATTTCATACAGTACCCTCCAACTGTTCCTTTTTGGCATGTACAGTACCTTTTTTATGGTCTGTACCTGCCAAACAGGGCTTTGTAACGATTTTTGACTCTCCAAATTAACATTGAAAGTATAGGAAAGGGGCCATGGCCACACACCCCTTTACCCATGGCCATGCCCCATTTCCTAATTTGTACTGGTTTTCATGTGTAAAATTTTGCAGGGAATTGTACAGTATCAATGTGCATAGAGCTTGCCTATCCCTATCCCCCCTGTGTATTTTAGCTAGGGTATTCAGACGCTCCTTCAGCATTGCCCTGTAGACTGCAAAACCAGTGCCATCACTCGCTTCATAGCTAAGGGCTTTCACGGGGCAAGGGACAATGGGCGGCAGCCATTTTGTCAACTTGCTATTTGTTCAAGTCCGGTGTATCGCAATGTGCATAGGGCTCGCATATCCCTATCGCCCCTGTGTATTTTTTCTAGGGTATTTTGACGCTCCTTCAGCATTGCCCTTTAGCCTGCAAAACCTGTGCCGTCACTCACTCCATAGCCAAGTGCTGCCATGAGGCGGGGGCGGTTATGTGCGGCGCCCATTTTGTCAGTTTGCTATGTGATCGAGTCCGGTGTATCGTAATGTGCATAGAGCTCGCTTATCCCTATTGCCTGTGTATTTTACCTAGGGTATTGTGACGCTCCTTCAGCATTGCCCTGTAACTTACAAAACCTACAGTATGCAGTCATTGGCTCAATAGCTATAGATAGCTTGATAGCTAATAGATACCAAAATAAAAAAATGAATAAAGTGTCTGGAAAAAACAATCATGCATTCGAACTTTGGGAATTGATCCTGGGACTCTAAGCATATGAAGCAGAACACTTCACCACTCGGATATGTCGCCACCGACAGATGAATAAGCCCATTGGTTTTGATTATGCCATAATGGCTACAGGATTAGGATGCTAACATACAATATCCCTAACATCAATAGACCACAATGTACCTGTAACAGGTTTGTTTGCGTCTGAGTACACTACTGGTTTTATTTGTTGATTTGTCTGCAGGACTTGGACGCTCACATATTCCTAACATCAATGGACTATACTGTGGCTTTATCATGTTCATTTGCATCTATATATACTGTATTTACGTCTGTACACTGTAATATACTGTAAGACATACTGTAGCATATTGTAGCGTAATAAGACGCACCAGTAAAGTAGTTCTTTCTATGTATTTCGGTATTGTATTTTGATGGAAACCACACGCATGTGCAATGGTGATTTTAAAAAGTGACATCTGGTGGATGATCACAGGTATTATACTTAAAGGTAACGCCAAACGCTCTGTGCACCTCCCTACAACTAGGCATGCCTCCCTACGACTAGGCGTGCTTCCTTGCGCCCAGGCACACTGTGTAAGCCCGATCGCGACTAACACCTCAGTCAGCCAAGATAACGGAGGCTGCATCTGTAGTGATAATGAATAATATAGGTGACTTTTCATACCAGCAGGTGTAAAAACAGACTCTGGGATACTGGTTACATTTATTTATGTTGCAACAACTGATACATTATATTACTGAATTAATAAGTGCTAAAACTTTGTAACATCCAGCCATAAGGGGAGCTACTGAATAACAACATAGTCAAGGGATAATAGAGCACATTAGATACTAAGAGGTTTTTTTTTTGGAGAGGGCAAGGCCATAATTATTACTTTTTGACCACCCTACCTAATGTTCAGTACCCACTAAATCCTATTTGTTTGATCCCATAATATCTATCTATCCAATAGTGGCATTTTATGACTACCCAGGATGAATTGAAAATATAATTTTTGCAGGTGTTTTCCCCTGGAAGTGCAGGAAAATTTATACTAATAAGGTATAAATGCCCAGCGCTGTCAGTGGTGGCTCAGCCAGCAGCTGTTTAAGATAAAGACAGTTAGTCTTTAAGTATAAGCTGGAAAAACTTATAAAGAAAACAGCGCTCAAATACTGCAATATTTTATATCATAAAAAAGTTTGTTTCATTTAATTCTATCACACACAATGTACAGATATATATGTAAAAAGAACAAACAATAGAAATTTGATAATACTGTTGAAATAAATAATAAAAGTTCACAGCACTACTAGCACAGCTAATTTATCAAATAAAGTGGCTTAGCTACTGTGTTAGGACTGTTTGGAATTAAAATTGGATCCAAATCCTGGGAACAATAGTTCACCTTATATGTGATTACTGGCTTGGTGGTCAGTAGTAGGAACCCTTCCAATGAGCTTGTTTAGGACAGTTAGCACAGTCCAATTTAAAGCTCTGGTCCACTGCCACACTTTTGGATCTTTCACTGCGGTGAGTTGCTCCACTGGGCCACAATAGGTGTAAAGTCCAAAGTCCAATGTCACAGTTTTAAATGCCAAGCTCCACCTCCAACATGTTTCGCCACATCTGTGATGCTTTATCAAGGTTTTCCCGTGGAAATAACTTATTTTCCACAATAATTTGTGTGTCATTTCTGTGCACAATTATTTTAGTTAATTTTATCTGCATCTAGCAGTCCTTTACTGCTGCACATCTAATTATTACTATTACTACAACTCTCCATAAATATTATAAGCTTATATCGAATGTCATAAATTATGGAGAATAACAGATTATACAAAAATGAATACATTGGACACATTATAACATTCTAATATACATGAAACTCCAAGGGGATATCTAACAGAATGTATAAGATACTAGAGTGGGAAGATTTGGAGGTGCTGTGGATAGTATTGGAACATCCACTGATTAATACCTATCCCCCATTAATATATTTAAATTTACCCCATAATACAGGCATGTCCAAACTGCGGCCCTCCAGCTGTTGTGAAACTACATATCCCAATATGCCCTGACACAGTTTTGCTGTCAGAGAATGCTAAAGCTGTGTCAAGGCATGCTGGGATGTGTAGTTTCTCAACAGCTGGACGGCCGCAGTTTGGACATGCCTGCCATAATACATCTATATCCAAATTATGGATTTGAGACTGCCTAGGACAGTCCAGATATAAGGATATATGGTACAATCTCTTTAGGAGTGTTCTTTATGAAGACAATCCATTCCTCTCAACAATTAATCTTTCACCCAAAGTCACACACGGTTTAGAATTAATAATGTATGCTGTATTTGATGACAGTGAGAATTTATATTGACAATATTTGATCTTCAGCAGTTGATCAATTAGAAGAAATTTTCTCAACTTGATTTTCACATGTTAAATTTGTTATGGCATAATTAGTATTAACTGAGAATAATAAAGAGGACAAAGAAGGACACATAGGGGGTAATTCTGAGTTGATCGCAGCAGGATTTTTGTTAGCAGTTGGGCAAAACCATGGCCCTCATTCCGAGTTGTTCGCTCGCTAGCTGCTTTTAGCAGCATTGCACACGCTAGGCTGCCGCCCTCTGGGAGTGTATCTTAGCTTAGCAGAATTGCGAACAAAACATTTGCAGAATTGCGAATAGAAATTTCTTAGCAGTTTCTGAGTAGCTCCAGACTTACTCAGCCATTGCGATCAGTTCAGTCAGTTTCGTTCCTGGTTTGACGACACAAACACACCCAGCGTTCGCCCAGACACTCCCCCGTTTCTTCAGACACTCCCGCGTTTTTCCCAGAAACGCCGGCTTTTTTTCGTACACGCCCAGAAAACGGCCAGTTTCCGCCCAGAAACACCCACTTCCTGTCAATCACAGTACGATCACCAGAATGATGAAAATTCCTCGTTATGCCGTGAATAAAATACCTAACTTATGTGTAAAATAACTAAGCGCATGCACTCTGCGATCCTTGCGCATGCGCATTAAGCGACTAATCGCAATATAGCGAAAATCGGCAACGAGCGAACAACTCGGAATGATCACCCGTGTGCACTGCAGGGAAGGCAGATATAACATGTGCAGAAAGAGTTAGATTTGGGTGTGGTGTGTTCAATCTGCAATCTAAATTGCAGTGTAAAAATAAAGCAGCCAGTATTTACCCTGCACAGAAACAAAATAACCCACCCAAATCTAACTCTCTCTTCACATGTTATATCTGCCCTTCCTGCAGTGCACATGGTTTTTCCCAACTGCTAAAAAATTTCCTGCTGCGATCAACTTGGAATTACCCCCATAGTTCATTTGAAATGAATTTTAATACACCAACTCTTTTTCTTCATCATCTTTTCACTTTCTTTTCTATACATTTTAATATTTCACTGACAGGATCTGATATGTAATTTGAATTATATGCAATAATAAGGGAATATTTTAAATAACAGTGCACCTAGTAAAGACACTTATTGTTCTTTTGTGTAGTTTAATAAAAAGCAATTATAAAGAAACCACAATCAACTTAATTTGGTTGTTGCACTTTTTGTTGCAAAATTAGTGGCTATTATGGAAAAAGTATATTTGCTACAATATAAATTCATGGAGTGGGCATGGCCATGGACAGGGCAATGTGAGGAAACCACAACCATAGTTAATCTATTTCTATTGTTAAAAAAATCATGAGATGGCACGTGCACATAGGGAACATGGTCCATTTCAATGTTTACAAATAATATTGATATTACTAGTAGAGCAAAATCAATACAGGCACTATGGTGAAGTTATAACCAAATTATAAAAAAATTATAAAAATTCACAATAGTATAATTTCATATAAACTGCAGCTCCCATGCGGGATATCTGTAATCACCCAAATAAACATTATATATTATAGATATAAATATAGTTATACTTATATGACTATACAAGAGAGCGCAAGATAATGAACCAATAGAACCAATTTATTAAAATATTAAAAATGTCGATCATATAAAAACAACAATGTTGCTAAATATATAGAGCATTATAGTCCACTGACCATCACTGATAATCTGTCAATAAAACAATATTGTCCCATATGGTTTGGAATGGAATGTCCAATTATGTCTTATGGACAAGGATTGAATATTGGTATATGGAATATCCCATTTCAGACTCTATATTGAAAAGCAGAAACACAGTGATTTGAAGGTACCTCTGCAAAAGATGTGATCACATATGCATGCTTGTTGTACTTATTTGGAAGCCGCCTGAAAGGAGTATAGCTTTAAAGTCTCCTGGCCAGCGTCCTGCTTCTCTTTTCAACCCCCACACACACACATCCGTCCAGATGACTGAACGCTCACCGCAGATGAAATGATAATGCAGAAGCCGTATCCTATGGCACAAGGAAGAACGGACAGTGCGGGAGCAACAATGTAGAGGCGATGGCAGGTCCCGAGTGTGGCAGTGTGCGGACGTTGGCAGGTCCCGGGGGGGGAAGCAGACACGGCTCAAATGCAGCAGAGACAATCGGCTGTGCGCCTGAAATCAGGTGTGCAGAGGTGGTCAGGAACGTGGAAAATGTAGCTTCAGCCCTAATTAACGTGTTTCTCCGACATAAGGGCAGTCGGTTTCATCAGAATATTGTTTTATTGACAGATTATCAGTCATGGTCAGTGGACTATAATGCTCTATATATTTAGCAACATTGTTGTTTTTATATGATCAACATTTTTAATATTTTAATAAATTGGTTCTGTTGGTCCATTTCAATGTTAACTGCGAATGAGTGAATATACCTAAAAACTCATTACACAGTGTGTCCACAAAAAGATGCAGTTTAAATGCACAATATCAGAAATTTCTTGAAAAAGTGCTGGGCATTCCTTACAGGTGATTGGGCGGTTCCTGTAAAAATTGTCTCTCTTATGGGTGTGTTATTGGAGTGCTGCGCGTGTGTTGCTAGGGTGTTACCTGCAACAGGGCTGGTGAGAATGATGGTGGTATGTAAAAATGTACCAGGTGGTATTACAGCAAATCTACAGATGCTCAAAGTAGGCATCTCAGCCTTTGCACACTCATAGGCATAAATGCACATCAGGGAAGGTCTTTGTATAAAGTGGCAGACTGCCAGTACCCAATGAACACACTCATGTCCCGAGAAATCTTTATGCCACATAGTTGTCTCTACTTTGCATTGTGTAACACAGTGCCGCTTGTTCATTTTATGCTACCTTGTAGTGTTCCCAGTTCACCTTATACCACATTTTAGTGCTCCAAGTTCATTTTATTATTATTAATATTATTAATAATATTATTATTATTTTTTATTTATACAATGGGTAAGCATAAAAAAACATCATTACAGGGCATAAGTACAATACACAATGATAAACTGTAGAGTAAATACAAAGCAGGGAGCAAATCGTTACAGTAACGTTACATGGTAGGTGAGCGACAAGACTACATAATGATATGAATGACAATAATAAGCAAGCAGGATAAAAGGGAATGGATTTTATTTTAAAAAAAGCACTACAACTCGATAGCAGAAAGCTTTAGTCGAATACATGGAGACAGACATGACATCCATGGACAAAACAATAATACAGAATAGGAAGCAAAGATGCAGCTTCAGCAAAATGTATACAGAAACATTTCAGCATAAAACAAGACAAGGATATTGTATATGAGCAGGACAAACAATGACAGACACAAGACATAAGGTAGAGGACCCTGCCTGTCAGTACTTACACTCTAAATGCCACATTATGCCACACAGTGCCTCCATTTAATCTTATGCTTACAATGTAGTGTCTCCTATTCATATTATGCCACACTGTGTACCCAGTTCACATTATGCAACATAGTGCCCCCTTCACATTTGAGGGCATTTGTTTACCAAACTCCTTACTGAAAGCTTATGCTAGAGGGGAAGACTTGCTCCTCTCCATGTCCGTCCTCGCTTGTGCACGTGTCCTCCGACAATGCTGAGGGCGTGTACTGGTTTCTTAACATTGGATTAAGACTTTTAGGCTGCCTAAGGCACTTAAGACAGGAGACCATGCTATAGTTAAATTAATAAACTTGTCATAAAAGTAGGTGGTAAATATTAAAGAGACAGCCAGATGAATTCCACCATAAAAGGAATATGAATTTAACCAAATGCAACCCAGTGACTACCATACAGTACACAAACTATCAAATTGTCTGCCACAATATTTTTATGAATGCCACACAGTATCATCCCCTCATCATTAATTAATCCCGTCTTAAAAATAACATACTTCAGCTTCATTACAACAACCCCATTCAACATACAGATGTGCTCACGCACGACCCACAATTATTAGTTGCTACTGCTATCTGTTCACATGTGCAAATAGATTGCAGCAAGGATGAGGGCAGACCAGTGGGGAAAGTATGGTTGTACAGGGTGGTATGGAGTACTGCTAAGAGATTGGCAGCGAAACCTTCCGCTCTCCTGATGGCTATTATCGCTGCTCCCGGGTCTCCCAGACTCACCGCTGTCGCTAGAGCTGCCATTTAGTGCCCGTTGCTGGATGACCACTGTCACCTCATGCCCCAGCCCATGGCAATGGTCACTTCCACCCGTCAGTTGGGACACCGCAGCAGCATGAGCATCCCCCTCAGCCCAACCCGCATCTCCCGCCTGCAGCAGAAAGAGGCACTGCAGCTGCTCAATGACCAGGTGGGGAGCCTGGAGAGCGAGATGTTAGAACAAAATGATGCAGCTGCACATCACAGAGCATGAGAAGGTGTGCAGCCTATATCCCCCAATCACCCCCTGTGTGCCCCACTCTCCTCTGTGTCCCTACTCCCCTCTGTGTTCCCCACTTTCCCCCTGTGTCCCCAACTCTCCCCCTGTGTTCCCCACTCTCCCCCTGTGTGCCCCACTCTTCCCCTTGTGGCTCCACTCTTCCCACTGTGTCCCATACTCTCCTCTCTGTAGCCCCACTCTTCGTGTGTCTCCTACTCTCCCATATATGGCCCCACTCTGCTCAATGTGTAAACCACTCTCCCCCCTGTGGCCCGACTCTCCCCCCTGTGTCCCCACTCTCCCCCCTGTTTCCCCACTCTACTCCCTTTGGATTTTTTAAATATTTTGATAAGGGACTCTGTTGTCTGGTGTAACATGTATAAGGGACTCTATTGTCTGGCATAATCTGTATAGGGGCTCTGCTGTCTAGTGTAACATGTATAAGGGGCTCTGTTGTCTTGTGTAATGTGTATAAGGGGCTCTGCTGTGTGGCGTAATGTGTATGAGGGGCTCTGCTGTCTAGTGTAACTTGTATAAGGGGCACTGTTGTGTGGCATTGCAAGTATAAGGGTCTGTGCCGTGTGGTGTAATTTGAATAATGGGCATTACTGTAGATGTGCTATATGGAATGGGAAGGAATTTTCCCAGAGTGACGAGAAATGGATGGTGTGTCATGTTAACATGCCCACGTTTTCAGTGGCCATGTCCTTTTTTGGGGGGGCCCAATGCCACTAAGAATTCTTTTCTACTTGCACCACTGGGGAGGACACAATTATAAATTGCGCTAACCCTCTCATTCTCATTAATAATTAACAATTATTATTAGTTTGAGGAAGCTGGAATGGTGGTTACCTTCGGTGGTATTCAATTCACTTGGGCAGACAAGAATATATATAAAAATAAGTCTTTATTATGATAGCACAACAGATGTTCACATGGTACATGGTAATTTATAGCATGGCCGGGATGTAATGGGAGCCAATTATGTGTCAATTTCCACAAAAGTCAGACATTATGCAAACCCAGCCAATGTAATGGTGTCAGAATAAATGCAAAGTCGGATTTGATTACTCTTAAAGAAAGCTATGCCTCCAGTAGTTAGCCCTCAGCAGTTATGCCCCCTGTAGAAATGCCAATTATACACACACACAAAATAAACACAATACTCACCTTAAGCCCAGCTCCTGCGTCCAACTGCTGCCATCCATCTGGCCATCCGCTCCTTGGAACTATAGGTCATGATGTCTCTCCCATAGGGAACACTGCCAGAGCCAGAAGCTAAAGTTCAAGAGTAAGCTCCTGCCTCTGGATGCTACAGTGGGGAGGGAGCCAGGAACTCGCTGGTATCAGAATCTCAGTGGTCGCCCAGCATCTCCCTGCGGCCCTGGGCATTTTGGGTTAGGTGGGCTGGAGGAGGTGGAACTTGTGCTGTATCCAAACGGAAATGATGGAACAAAGTTCCACTTCATTCTGGCTCAATTTAATCCCTGCTGGGACCCTCGCAGTTCTCTTCAGCCACCTTCGCCTTCACAACACGATTGATGTCTCTATACCTCTTCTTCACGTTCCTGAGGTGCCAATAGCAGGAGCTGACCTCCACATGGCCTTCTTCTGGGATGTAGTGGTAATGTATGCCTGAGCACCCAGCAGGTGTGGGAACACCTGCACCATGGCATGGAACAGGGTGCACTTTTCTTCATAAGAAAAATGGACATTGCGCCCTGACCCGGTCTTACCAGGTTCAGAGGCAGCAGCCTCATCATCACCAATCTCCAGCACCTCTTCATCCTCACACTCTTCTTGCTCTGTGTCAGACACAGGCTGCTGCTGGGTCATTGCGTCCTTCTCCTCCTCCACCAGCCTTCTAATCTATCTGCCCACTCTCAAGGATGGCATGTCTGCTCCAACTCTCTGGTACACCTCTCCATAAAAAACACCAACCTCTCTCTCTCACACACTATAACAAACCACCACCTCCTCATCTCAAAAATAGGGCAAATTGGTGGATTGGGATTTATAGAGGGTGTTTATATAGGGTGTGTGAGTTTTGGGTGTCAATGGGTTACTTTCTCCAACACTGTGCAACTATTATAGTAAAAGACGTATTCTGGTTGGTCTGAAAAAATTGAATGCTTCCTGGTCTTTAAAGCCAGTGAGAAGTCAGATTTGATTTGCATTGTGAGTGTAAAAGATGCACGCAATTACATTGGCCGAGTTCCGGGAAAAAGCCATGGAACTAGAGTCCTCAGGCTTGGTGGCCAGGGCAATAGGGTCCTCAAGCCCAGGGGCCAGGGCAATAGGGTCCCCATCTGGGATGGGCAGACAGGAGTACCCCGACTGTGATGGATATCAATCTTGGAGCCCCTACTAGGGCATCATACTGTAATTGAAGCCATTTTATGGGTTAGGATACTTGAAACCCTTCCTGGGGCAATACACTTGAAGCCCCCTCCTGGGGAAGGATACTTAAAGCCCCCAGGGACTTATATTTGTAAGTCAGGTAACCAAGGGCCTAATTCAGAGTTGATCACAGCAGCAAATTTGTTAGCAGTTGGGCAAAACCTTGGGACTAATTCAGAGTTGATTGCAGCAGCAAACGTGTTAGCAGTTGGGCAAAACCATGTGCACTGCAGGGGGGTGCAGATATAACATGTGCAGAAAGAGTTAGATTTGGGTTGGGTGCGTTCAAACTGAAATCTAAATTGCAGTGTAAAAATAAAGCAGCCAGTATTTATCCTGCACAGAAACAAAATAACCAACCCAAATCTAACTCTCTCTGCAAATGTTATATCTGCCACACCTGCAGTGCACATGGGCCCTCATTCCAAGTTGAGCGCACCAAGCAACTTTTTGCTGCTGGTGTGATCAACTAATCTCCACCTATGGGGGAGTGTATTTAGCATAGCAGGGCTGCGATTGCTTGTGCAGCCCTGCTATGCTAAAAAAGTTTCACACAAATCAAGACCAGCCCTGGACATACTTACCCTGTGCAACGAATCCAGCGATGATGGGCTCGGTTTTGACGTCAGACATCCACCCTCCGTTCGCCTGGCCACACCTGCGTTTTTCTTACCACTCCCCGAAATTGGCCTCCAACGGTCAGTTGATGACCCGGAACGCCTTCCTGCAGTCAATCTTCTTGCGATCACTGCTGCGACCGCTTTTTACGCTGTCAACGTCGTTGCCCGGTGACTTCTGTCACGGGGCAACGACACGCATTGTGCACGCCGCGCATGCACACTCCAGACCCGATCGCACCACTGCGAGGAAGTGCAGCATGCGATCGGGTTGGAATGAGGCCTATGGGGCCTAATTCAGGGCCTAATACAGAGTTGAACGCAGCAGCAAATTTGTTAGCAGTTGGGCAAAACCATGTGCACTGCAGGTGTGACAGATATAACATGTGCAGAGAGAGTTACATTTGGGTGGGGTGTGTTCAAACTGAAATCTAAATTGCAGTGTAAAAATAAATCAGCCAATATTCACACTGCACAGAAACAAAATAACCCACCCAAATATAAATCTCTCTGCAAATGTTATATCTGCCACACCTGCAGTGCACATGGGTGGTCATTCCGAGTTGTTCGCTCGGTAAATTTTTTCGCATCGCAGCGATTTTCCTCTTAGTGCGCATGCGCAATGTCCGCAGTGCGACTGCGCCAAGTAAATTTGCTATGCAGTTAGGTATTTTACTCACGTTTTTTTCTTCGTTCTGGTGATCGTAATGTGATTGACAGGAAGTGGGTGTTTCTGGGCGGAAACAGGCCGTTTTATGGGCGTGTGGGAAAAAACGCTACAGTTTCTGGGAAAAACGCGGGAGTGGCTGGAGAAACGGAGGAGTGTCTGGGCGAACGCTGGGTGTGTTTGTGACGTCAAACCAGGAACGACAAGCACTGAACTGATCGCAGATGCCGAGTAAGTCTGGAGCTACTTAGAAACTGCACAGAGATGTCTTTTCGCTATATTGCGAATCTTTCGTTCACAATTTTAAGAAGCTAAGATTCACTCCCAGTAGGCGGCGGCTTAGCGTGTGTAAAGCTGCTAAAAGCAGCTTGCGAGCGAACAACTCGGAATGAGGGCCATGGTTTTGCCAAACTACTAACAAATTTGCTGGTGCTATCAATTCTGAATTACCGCCTCAGACCTGATCGCTAGGGTGCGTTTTTTGCATCCCTGTGAGCAGGTAGTTTCCGTCTACAGGGGGAGGGGGAGTCACTGTGCAGGGGTGCGATCACTTGTGTAGAGAGCTGCAAAAACAAAAGTTTGTGCAGTATCTGCACAGCTCAGGACTTACTCTTCCACTGTGATGATCCGGACCGGAGCTGATGTCAGGATCCCTCCCTTCAAACGCCAGGACACGCTTGCGTTTTCTCGGACACTCCCTGGAAACGGTCAGTTGACTCCCACAAATGGCCTCCTCCTGTCAATGTTCTTGCGATCGTCAGTGCGATCACTTTCGTCGTCCATCCCGTCGCAGTCTGGCACTCCGTCATTGGTGGGGACTCTTGCCGCCCATTGAGGCACCGGCACATGCGCAGGTCAGAACCGATCGCTGCTGTGCGAAAACGCACAGCAGCGATCGGGTCTGAATGCTCTGCATGGTTTTTCCCAACTGCTAACAAGTTTGCTGCTGCAATCTTGATCAGACCAGGGCCAGCTCGAGGCATGTTCGACTCGAATGGCCGTGCAGGGTGCCACCCTTAAAGGGCGTCGCACGCTGGCGCCACCATGTTGGAGCCTGGAGCCGGCCCGGTCCTGTAGCCTGCTGTCCTCCCGCGTCCTCCCACACCTCCTGTCTGTACAGTGAGCTGTGCGCGCTATGAGGTGCCGGCATCTGATGTCAGACACCGGCGCCGCACATCGCGCACAATTCTGTTTCAGACAGCGGCTCGCACACAGACAGCGCGCACAGTAGCACTCTCCCTCCCTCATAGTCGGCACAGCGGTACTGGGGGCATAAGTGGCACTGTGGGGGGCATATCTGGACTGTGGGGGGCATTTATCTGGCACTGTGGGGGGCATTTATCTGTCACTGTGGGGGGCATTAATGTATCTGGCACTGTGGGGGCATTTCTGGCACTGTGGGGGCATTTCTGGCACTGTGGGGGCCTGGGGGCTTTAATGTATCTGGCACTGTGGGGGGCATTTATCTGGCACTGAGGGGGCATTTATCTGGCACTGTGGGGGCATTTCTGTCACTGTGGGGGCCTGGGGGCATTAATGTATTTGGCACTGTGGGGGCATTTATCTGGCACTGTGGGGGCATTTATCTGGCACTGTGGGGGGCATTAATTTATCTGGCACTGTGGGGGGCATTAAATTATCTGGCACTGTGGGGGGCATTAAATTATCTGGCACTGTGGGGGCATTAAATTATCTGACACTGTGGGGGGCATTAAATTATCTGACACTGTGGGGGGCATTAAATTATCTGGCACTGTGGGGGCATTTATCTGGCACTGTGGGGGGCATTTATCTGGCACTGTGAGGGGCATTTATGTATCTGGCACTGTGGGGGGCATTACTATATCTGGCACTGTGGGGGGCATTAATGTATCTGGCACTGTGGGGGCATTTATCTGGCACTGTGGGGGCATTTATCTGGCACTATGAGGGGGCATTAA
Organism: Pseudophryne corroboree; assembly: GCF_028390025.1. Classification (NCBI taxonomy): domain Eukaryota; kingdom Metazoa; phylum Chordata; class Amphibia; order Anura; family Myobatrachidae; genus Pseudophryne; species Pseudophryne corroboree. The sequence goes on along the minus strand of NC_086444.1, from coordinate 489,862,261 downwards.
TGTATCTGGCACTGTGGGGGCATTTCTGGCACTGTGGGGGCATTAATGTATCTGGCACTGTGGGGGCATTTCTGGCACTGTGGGGTCATTTATCTATCTGGGACTGTGGGGGCATATCTGGCACTGTGGGGGGCATTAATGTATCTGGCACTGTGGGGGGCATTTATGTATCTGGAACTGTGGGGGGCATTTATGTATCTGGAACTGTGGGGGCATTTATGTATCTGGCACTGTGGGGGCAATTATGTTTCTGGCACTGTGGGGAGCATTTATGTATCTGGCACTGCTGGAGGCATGTCATGTGCATTTGGCACTACTGGGGGGCATGTCATGTGCATCTGGCACTGCTGGGGGACATGTCATGTGCATCTGGCATGGCTGTGGGGCATGTCATGTGTAGCTGGCACGGCTGTGGAGCATATCATGTAGTGTTCCCATGTCTCAGTGCAATACCTGGTGCAATGTGTCGCAGTGCTCTGCCTGGCGCAAAGTGTCTAACGTGCTCTGCCTGGCACAAAGTGTCTAGTGTGTTCTGCCTGGCGCAAAGTGTCTAACATGCTCTGCCTGCCGCAAAGTGTCTAATGTGCTCTGCCTGGCACAAAGTGTCTAACGTGCTCTGCCTGGCGCAGTGTGTATAGGAGGTTCTACCTGGTGCAATGTGTTTTAGCTGCACTACTGTGTTGTGTAATGCGAATTGCCACTATTATGTGGCCACGCCCCTTCCCCACGAAGCAGCGCCCCTAAATTTTTGATGTGTGCCTTCGGCGCGCAAGGTCCATGGTTTCGAACGGAGCAACAAGCATTACAGTATGTACATAATTTTGCCCTTATAACTTAAATATGTGCCCTCCCTAATGCAAAATGTGCCCTCCCGGTGATCAGCACCCTGCCCTAAAAAAATCCTAGAGTGAACACTGTCATGTGTAGCTGGCACTGCTGGGGGGCATATCATGTGTAGCTGGCACTGCAGCATGGCATGTCATGTCTATCTGGCACTGCTGGGGGGTATATCATGTCTATCTGGCACTGCTGGGGGGCATGTCATGTGTACCTGGCACTGCTGCAGGGCATGTCATGTCTATCTGGCACTGCACTACTGTAGACATTATGTGTAGCTGGCACTATACTGGAGACATTGTGTGTAAGGAACACTACTGTAGCTGTTATGTGTAATGCTGCTAATTGTGTGCATAGAGGGGGTGTGAATTTATATTTATTTATAGTTTGATAATATGAAGTTGTGAGGCCCCGCCCACTTTTCCAGGAGGCCATGCCAATTTTTCCAGGAGCACATGCGCCTGCGTCGCGTGCATAGAATATGGGAGGGGGAGCCTTGAAATTTCCTCGCTCAGGGCGCTAGTAGGCCTGGAGCCGGCCCTGGATCAGACATCCTGAAGCCAGATAGCAGGACAGGTCCCGCAGCATGCATCTTTATGAACATAATGCTTGTTAACAGGAAATCCAAGGCACAGGGACTTGAGATCATAATTGCTGGAACTTAGTGAATAGTGAACATAGGGGGTCATTCCGAGTTCGCTTGTTGCCGATTTTCGCTATACTGCGATTAGTCGCTTACTGCGCATGCGCAAGGTTCGCAGAGCGCATGTGCTTAGTTATTTTACACAAAAGTTAGGTATTTTACTCACGGCATAACAAAGCTTTTGTTAGGTTCCTGGTGCTCAGAACAAGGGAGATGTTGCGTAGTGAGTCCTGAGCACCAGAACGTGATGCTGAAATAAGGTGTGGTGTGGAAATAGCCCCTAGCACCCTACCTCCGTTGTTTTACCCGTGTGGTCAGTTCCCGCCTGAGTGACTATGGTTTCTTGGGCCCACGGCAGCCGCGTTTGAAGGGCGGATTATGTCTGCCCAACTCCGATGCCCCCAGGTCTTAGCATGAGACAAGGCGTGAACCGAGACAGGATAATAACAAGGGGACCACTGACTAAAACAACAGAAAGCTAGGGGCTACTAACTACCCTAAAACAAAATATATGTGCGGCACTCCGCCAAAGGAAAAGAACAACCAAGGAAATGCTGTCCACTCGCCGACACAATACTGTTGTGTACCGGCGGTGACAGCATATGCAGAACCCTCTGCAAAACACCAGTAACAAAATATAACAAAAGAATACTGCGGCCTAGGCCGACGGATGCGGCAAAGCCGCTACTCACGGAACCGGTACAAACACTGGCAAACGGACAGGAACCCCCAATGTAGCCGACACAGACTCTGAGAACCGGAGGACAGGCAGAATCCCAAACGACAGACCGGTGGACACCAAGAAGCCAGAAACTCGACTAGGCACAGACAAAGCCACAGGACTTCTGGACAGGAACACTTCACGGCAGGACACAGGAACCGACACAGGAATCGACACAGGAACCAACACTGGAAGCAGCTAGACAGACACTGCTAGACAGGAGCTCAGGAACTGGCAGGGACTAGCTCAGAACGCAAGAACTCTGGAAGTCTAGAAACCTGGAAATATCACCAGCGTCTGTGAATTGCACTGAGCCAGCATATAACAGAGTCTTAATTAATTATGTCGTGCAGCTGCCCTGCTGCACAACTGAGAGGTGCAATCAACAGACAGGTGAGGCTGAACACATGGGAACAAGCTGCAATTACACAGACTCACCAGTGGCAGCAAACAAGAATATTCTTAAACCAGAGCAACGGGAAATTCTGACCTGCAAGACAACTATAAACATAAAATTGGAATGAACCACTACCTGTGGTTCATAACAGTACCCTCTCTTTAAGGGTGAGCTCCGAACACCCCATGACACCAACGGGGAACATAAACAGAAGTATAACATAAAATACATAACCAAAATGCAAAACAGGAATGAGCCACAGCCGTGGCTCATAACATTACCCCCCCCCCCTTGAGCAGGGGTCAAAGGACCCCAAATTTCATGTTATCCAAAACAAGGTATACATTAATAAACCTGACACTGGAATAAACAGACAAAGACAAGTAACAGAAACAAGCTGTGGCAACAGCTTGTAACAGTGCCCCCCCCCCCCCCCCCTTGACAGTGGCCACTGGACACAAGACAAGGAAAAAAAATCTTTTTTTTTTATATCAAGGCAAGAGTCAACAATATTTATTTTTCTTTTTCTTCTTTTTACCCTGTGCTTGCTTGGCGACACCAGGAAAGGAAGAAACCTCTGGCTCAAAAAATTCTTCAAAACATATAGGTCGAGCACTCAGAAGCTTCTTCCGTCTCCTACCAGAGTGCCCCGGCATATAAGAAACCTCATCAGTTTCGGAATCTGAGAACAGACCATAGATTGGCTCCATTCCCCTAGGTACCGAAACTTTAGAAGATTTCCAGTAGGGAGAAGACAGGAAAGCACATCCAGTAGCAATGGAAATAGGCTGTGATCTTTGTGCCGAGTTTACAGTATACGGTGGACTCTCAGCATATAAGACGGGTGACCTAGAGGAACCTAAACCAATTTATTTGGAACCATGTCTCTTAATAACTGCTTCACTGAATGCCGGGGGATCCTGAAGAATGGGATCTTCAGCTTTCATTAGGCTGGTCGCCCACTCAAAAGGCTCTCCTCTAAAGGAATATATCAGATAGAGCACAAGGTTCTCTGAAGTGATGCCCAGAAATGGTCTAGACAACAAAATGGTGTAAAAGTGTTTGTAAAGCGCCAGAAATTGGACTAAGTCCCCATCAAAGATTATAGATGTTGAGATATCAACAGAGTCAGGATCTGCTTCCTTCCCATCTGACTGACTAGAGTGCTTTGCTAGGACCTGGTCACTATTGACCTTACTCGAGGCTGAGACTTTCTGAACCCCACCTGGGGCAGTGACTTTCTGAACCCCACCTGGGGCAGTGACTTTCTGAACCCCACCCGGGGCAGTGACTTTCTGAACCCCACCCGGGGCAGTGGCCTCCGGGAACCCCGCTGGGGCAGTGGCCTCCGGGAACCCCGCTGGGCAGTGGCCTCCGGGAACCCCGCTGGGCAGTGGCCTCCGGGAACCCCGCTGGGCAGTGGCCTCCGGGAACCCCGCTGGGGCAGTGGCCTCCGGGAACCCCGCTGGGGCAGTGGCCTCCGGGAACCCCGCTGGGGCCAGAACCTTGGATTCTTTTAATGGGACCGGGCCATCGGCCTCCCTCACTGGGACCGGGCCGTCAGCCTCCCTCACTGGGACCGAGCCGTCGGCCTCCCTCACTGGGACCGAGCCGTCGGCCTCCATCTCTGAGTCGATAATTATCGAAACTTCTCCCGGGACTATGACTTCCGGGACTTTTGCTGAAGCTATAACCTTCAGAACCTCCACTAACGCTATGCCTCTTGAGTCCTTTCCTGGGGAAGCGACTTCTAGACCCTTCTTTGGGGCTTTGTCTCTCGAGACCCCACTTGGGGATAATACTTCAAAGATCCCTTCTGGGGTTTTGCTTCTCGAGTTCCCTTCTAGAACTATGGTTTTAGACACCTTCTCTGGAGTTGCGCTTTTCAAGTCTCTACCTGGGGTAACAGCTTCTGAGACCCCTTCTGGTATTGACACCTGAGCTATAATATTCGATGTCCCTCTATAACCTAGAGCATCGGGTACCGCTCCAGGACTCTGGGCACTGGGTACCGCTCCCTCTGGGCACCGGGTACCGCTCCAGGACTCTGGGCACCGGGTACCGTTCCAGGACTCTGGGCACTGGGTACCGCTCCAGGACTTTGGGCACTGGGTACCGCTCCAGGACTCCGGGCACCGGGTACCGCTCCAGGACTCTGGGCACCGGGTACCGCTCCAGGACTCTGGGCACCGGGCACCGCTCCAGGACAATGGGCACCGGGCACCGCTCCAGGACTCTGGGCACCGGGCACCGCTCCAGGACTCTGGGCACCGGGCACCGGGCACCGCTCCAGGACCCTGGGCACTGGGCACCACTCCAGGACCCTGGGCATCGGGCACCACTCCAGGACCCTGGGCATCGGGCACCACTCCAGGACCCTGGGCATCGGGCACCACTCCAGGGGCTTGCAACTCTGCTTCAACAGGAAAATCAAGAGAGGAGAGAAACATTCTCCTTTGGTTCCTGAATCTATAATGGGGCTCCCTAGCCCAAGGACCCCAATTATAGGACAGAGTGCTTTTTAGTGTGGGTTGTGTGACAAGTACCTCTGCCACAGTAGAGACAGGAGGAGGTCTTGTATCCTGACTAAACTTGGCCAGAGGGCAGGACTTGTCGCCATACTTTGGCTTGCGCAACTCACAGGTCTGCAGATAGTGGCCTAAACCCCCACAATATAGGCATAAATCTAAGTTTCTGCGACGCAGATGCTCCTCTTCTGAGAGCCTGGGCTGCAGAAAACTTTTAAACCTTTTCCCTTTAATTAAACCTGAGGATTCACTTATCACCATACTGTGAGCAAGAGTCTCTTTATAGGATGAACTCTCAACAACTTCTGGCAAAATAAGTAAAATTTTGGTCAGAAGGTTTTGCAGTTGCTTTAAGGATTGCTGCAAAACTTCCTGCCGCTCAGATTTCAAAGCACTGAAAGTAGAGTTCAGGGCTGAGAGAGATGCTTGCAGGGCTTTCATAGTAGGCATAGGAGGATTTCAAACTAGACAAGACAAGACACGATTCTAAGACAAGATTCTAAGACAAGATTCTAGACATGATTCTAAGACAAGATTCTAAGACAAGATTCTAGACAAGACAAGACTGGGCTGGATTTTTAAACACCGGACTGGATTCTGCACACTGAATTCTAGACAGGACTGGATTCTAAACACCGGACTGGATTCTGCATACTGAAGTCTAGACAGGACTGGATTCTAGACAAGACACTGGACTGGGCCAAAAAAGAAAAAGCTTTATTTCTTTTTTGTTGTATGGCTGGTGATAATGTTAGGTTCCTGGTGCTCAGAACAAGGGAGATGTTGCGTAGGGAGTCCTGAGCACCAGAACGTGACGCTGAAATAAGGTGTGGTGTGGAAATAGCCCCTAGCACCCTACCTCCATTGTTTTACCCGTGTGGTCAGTTCACGCCTGAGTGACTATGGTTTCTTGGGCCCACGGCAGCCGCGTTTGAAGGGCGGATTATGTCTGCCCAACTCCGATGCCCCCAGATCTTAGCGTGAGACAAGGCGTGAACCGAGACAGGATAATAACAAGGGGACCTCTGACTAAAACAACAGAAAGCTAGGGGCTACTAACTACCCTAAAGCAAAATATATGTGTGGCACTCCGCCAAAGGAAAAGAACAACCAAGGAAATGCTGTCCACTCGCCGACACAATACTGTTGTGTACCGGCGGTGACAGCATAAGCAGAACCCTCTGCAAAACACCAGTAACAAAATATAACAAAAGAATACTGCGGCCTAGGCCGACGGATGCGGCAAAGCCGCTACTCACGGAACCGGTACAAACACTGGCAAACGGACAGGAACCCCCAATGTAGCCGACACAGACTCTCAGAACCGGAGGACAGGCAGAATCCCAAACGACAGACCGGTGGACACCAAGAAGCCAGAAACTCGACTAGGCACAGACAAAGCCACAGGACTTCTGGACAGGAACACTTCACGGCAGGACACAGGAACCGACACAGGAATCGACACAGGAACCAACACTGGAAGCAGCTAGACAGACACTGCTAGACAGGAGCTCAGGAACTGGCAGGGACTAGCTCAGAACGCAAGAACTCTGGAAGTCTAGAAACCTGGAAATATCACCAGCGTCTGTGAATTGCACTGAGCCAGCATATAACAGAGTCTTAATTAATTATGTCGTGCAGCTGCCCTGCTGCACATCTGAGAGGTGCAATCAACAGACAGGTGAGGCTGAACACATGGGAACAAGCTGCAATTACACAGACTCACCACTGGCAGCAAACAAGAATATTCTTAAACCAGAGCAACGGGAATCCTGGCCTGCAAGACAACTATAAACATAAAATAGGAATGAACCACTACCTGTGGTTCATAACAGCTTTTTCAACGCTGTGCTGATCGTAGTGTGATTGACAGGAAGTGGGTGTTTCTGGGCAGAAACTGGACGTTTTATGGGAGTGTGCGGAAAAACGCAGGCGTTCAAGTTGCAAAACGCAGGAGTGGCTGGAGAAACGGGGGAGTGGCTGGGCGAACGCTGGCTGTGTTTGTGACATCAAACCAGGAACGAAAAGGACTGAGCTGGTCGCAATGGCTGAGTAAGTCTGGAGCTACTCAGAAACTGCGGGGTGATTCGTTATGAGAAAATTAGCGAAGCTTTCGTTAGCAATTCTGCTATGCTAAGATACACTCCCAGTAGGCGGCGGCTTAGCGTGTGCAATGCTGCTAAAAGCAGCTAGCGAGCGAACAACTCGGAATCACCCCCATAGGGAACATAGTGAATCCAGGAAAAACAATCAATGACCAGCAAGGTGCATGGTGAGGGGCATTAATAGTGAGGCAGGTGATTAAAGAAGAGATGGACATTAACTCCTGCATGTGAAGAGAAAATATCCAAGATATCAGCAGCATCTCTTGAATAGGTTCTCACCTTCTGCTCTTAAGAGTATGATGGTGACAGCAGATGATTAAGTGTATGAAATCAGGTAGTTTCTGGTTTCAAGATTGGGTCAGAGGAAGTATTTAGTACTTATTGGACTGAGTAAACTTTGGCCCAGAGGAGAAATCCTGGATGCCTGCCATGTGCGTGCAGAATCCAGGCTTCATGATAAACATTTAAAGGAAGTTTCTAGGTAAGCAGGGCAATTGGTGATCACTGCCAATCTTTAAGAGTGGAGCTGTACTGTAACACTTCACTTTGGCAAGCTTGGTCAATATGGGTATCAGGTGAAATGTTTAGCTTAATTTAGGATGGGTTCATGCCTTAATTGGATTTTTTATTACCTGTATTCACTTCCCTTCCCTATTGCCTGCTAGTTGCCAGAGAATACCCCCCAACAGTCCGGGCACGCCAGCGTTATCTGGACTGCGCCCCATAAACGGCCCCCTCCCACCCAACGACCGCCTCTGCCTGTCAATTAGGCAGAGGCGATCGCAGGGCTAAGGCAGCCGTCGGCTGTCTGCCATGCACTGGCACACTGCGGCGCCGGTGCATGCGCACTTCAGACCTGATCGCTGCTGTGCAAACATGCACAGCAGCAATAAGGTCTGAATTAGACCCTATATTGGCAGGTGTCTGCTCATCAATATTATCTGTTATTATTAATCATCTTTTAATATATAATTTGTGCTAGTTTATTCAGCATACCTGAATACAGTAGGGCAAGAAGCATTGTGTCAATTAATCTACAAAACCCAACAATAACTCTCATTTAACGACACAGTAAACCCACTGTTATTAGTCAAACTAAGGTGTAGGAATATGAGAATAACTGAAAACTAAACCAGGCAACTCATCATTGTTTTTGAGCACAAGAACTAATTGTGATAATTAAGGGCTATAGTGTAGCTAGGGATTTTGAGACCCATAGCAACATTTTGAAGGTACCTCCATGTTTCTTACACCGTTTTTGTTACATTCTGTACACGTTTAGTCTACTGTACTGTCTTTCCTCTCTGAGTGACATGAATACTGTATGTAGATTTCTATATATAACTTTATCCTGGTATTGTGTTTGGACACTTATATGGGTTTACAATAACCTAACACAGTGGTTCTTAAACTGTTTTTCTCTGGTACCCTATCTGACTTTAAAAAGTTCCTATCCTGTCCTCATGACTGCAGCAATTACAGCCTAGGTCACTGCTGCAAGAAGAAAGCAGACAGATCTCTCCAAAGCCCCAGAAACTTTTCTAAGTTATAGGACCCCCTTGGGATTGTGGGGACGATAATTCTCCACTACAGACCATCATCGAGTGCAGAGCAAAGATGCCCCAGAACAGGGAGGGTCCCGCTCACCCTAGGACTTTGAAAAGCAACGTAGGGTTTCCCAAGTACCACAGACACTGGTACTGTAAGTGCATAAGTGTGGGATGCCGCCATTTTGCACACACAGCATTGAACACACACCTCCACCTTGACAACCACTGTGTCTAGGTGAGGGAGATGTATAACCCGCAATAGTCATATGAACTGTAGCTATATAGCATGGGTCAGCTCACTCCCCAGAGTGGTCTCACAACAACTACAACTGATGTACTACATATCTGGCGGGACAAAGGGCAACATACGCAGTTTATGATTGCAGAAGGTTTCACTCAGAAGAGTAACACCTATTTCCCTATTATAGCTTACACAGTCTCACAGTAACCGCACCCTTTGGTGCGAAGATGGACACCCAATGTACAATTAGAACAGGTTTTATCACCACATGTGTTTTTAGGTAGACATATGCACAAAGTTAAATATGGAAAGGAGCTCCCTAAAGGAGCCTACTTACCTAGCTGACAACCTTCCTGGCAGCAGTCCTACATACAGTATGATAGATTTTACTCACATTGTCTGGAGCATTGTGTCTCCCAATAAAAGGACATTAATAATTGTTTATTTTCTCATGGCTATAGTTTACATACATCTAAAATATACTGTTTGCCTCTTATGTACACGTCACTCTTATAAATGTAACCTATTTCCTTTTTGCTTTATACACCACTCCTGCCTATACACATCAGTATAGATTAGCGCTAGACACAATTCCCTCTTTTCCACTATCCTGGTGCATCCTAGTCACATTGCATTACATCTCACTCATGCTAAGCATCTCAAGCTGTATGGCATATTGAGGCTAGATGTAGTGGACACATCTGTAACCATCATTGTCCCAGCATGCCCCACTCAGACTTTTCACACATGTCAGAACCAAAGACTTTTCCCTTACATGCTATGCCATGATACATCGCCATGTGTTGTTATATGCCACCAGAATTTGCTGAATGCCCCTTACATACCAATCAGATCCACCTATATTCCATAAGACTTTTTTATGCATTCATTTATCACCACATGCCAAGAGACATCCTCCACATGCCATAAGACTCTTCTTTTATTCCATCAGACTCCTCATATAATCAGACCCCACATGCCCCTAACATGCCATGTATATATACCCTACATGCATATATATTGTATAATACCTCCCAAAAAATGTTTTAATCAGTCCACCAATTACTGTGCAGGAGCTTCAGGAGCTATCACTTAGCAAGCCACACAATAAATGTTAAGGTGGCAGAACACATTCTGGGGCACTGAGAGTGAGGAAGAGGTTACAAATTGCCTGGACCTTTGTAGAAGACCAGAAGTGCAGGGGAGTTGTTACCATACACCCATGATGCTCCAACTATGCCCTCTTTTGCTACACCATACATTAGCTGTGTATACCATGACTGTGCATGGACATGCCCCACATTACCTAGGCCCCATAATGCCTCAGCTGATCTTTGCACACTCTCTACTCCTCCTGATCATACTGGATGAGCTCTGAGTTGTGTCCTTCCTGTATTTAACTCAACACAAACAGCAGTATAACAGCACTGCTAGGATCTATTCTGCTGCTCTCTGCATGTGAGTGTGACATAATGCCAATGGCCTTTCCATCTCACTACCCATGAGACAGCCAGGAAGAATTTATTTTTGAGATAAATAGAAAAATGGATTTCTAACACAAAGGCAGCAGACAGCAGTCAGGCCTTTCAGGTCTTACTAGGCGTTAAGCCAGGTACACATGGTGCAAATCTGGATAAATGCCGATTTTGACTTCATGATTTCCCTTGAACTACCCGGTGCCAGAACCACTGATATTGACTGTACACATGGTGCAATTTTTGCTATGTACAATTTTGACTATATACAATTTTGACTATGCTAGAAACTAGATTCTACACTTCCTAGTCAAAATTGACCTGCCTGCAGAGTCTACTTTTCTTGAATTACTGACTCCGCGGGATCGTGCATCGATATTGCAAGGTGTATACACACGGTGTGATATGCACTAAGTTTTCTACCGATATGGACTACAGTATATAGTCCTTATCGATAGTTATATCACACTGTGTGTAGGCCCCTTAAGACAGACACCTGTGCCACATTGTTGATAATTGGTCATACTTTAACCTACTTAATATTGGTTGTGATCCTCACCTACTTCCTGCCAGAAATCATTGGCTATGATCACAAAAAGGATGCAGTGATTGTGGGAAGCAGTGATTTATTAAGCAATCTTCAAACGTATTTTACTTGTAGGACTAATGATTACCAAACAGATAAGCAGCACATTAAATTAATCTGTGAAACTGCCTGTTAGCAGCTAGAACCTATAGCAGTTTCCCACCTTCTTTCCCAGTGTCATTGTGATACTTAGATACTCATGGTAACAGTATGATATTGATAGTAACAGCAGTGTGCCTATTTTATTTATCACCATCATCATCGTACAGTAATGATACATACAGTACTTGCCCTATGAATGCTTCTATGTCATAACAAGACAAATACTACAATAAAGAATAAAATATTCTGTACATTGAAAGTAAATAAATGCATTTAAAAATGTACAAATAAAATCTATTACAAAAAAAAGACTCAGACAAATGTTATTTTTACTCTTACTATAAATTCAAATAATCAAAGTAATGTTCAATTAACACTTTTTTTCTGTTGTAGATGTTGTGATTTCCCTGCACTGCCCTGATAGATCTATGGTGTAACGTGTAGACTTGTTAATTTGAAACTACAATTCTTTAAAAGTCAAAAATCATGTTAATTGTGTACACATTAGTAAAACAGTCACCAATATCCATGTGTTTAATTAACTTAATTAGAGAAAAGATAAACTATTACATTTTCATTCTCCAAGAGTCTTGCTTCAATGAAATTAACAATTTTAGAAATCATCCAGAAGATTACTAGGGGTACTGTAGATTTATTAAATCTTCTAAACAAGACAAGTAGAAGTGTTGTCCATAGCAACCAACCATTTTGTATATAATTCTCTAGGATGCAATAGAGAAATGATAGCTATAAAGGTTTTGATTGGTTGCTATGGGCAATGTCACCACTTTTCAATTTTAGAAGGATTAGTAAATCTACCCCTAGACAGAGTTTGTTTTGCAGAGCTTATGTAATCATCATGTCTCTACTTTTAAGATGATAACATTTATAAAAATAATGGAACATGTCTTAAAACTAGGTCACAGTACAATTAGGGCATAGAGATGTATTTAAAGTGTGTCTTTCATGCACGTTATTCATAGAAATATCAAACACCTTTTATCAATTTGTCATTTTCTTTCTGTTCAAACATCTACATTTGCAAAGGGTCTATTCTTGAGTTGCCTGTTCTTGTGGTCTTGTGGTCAAAAGTGTGTTGAAACTGTCCTAGAAATGTAATTTTAAAATCCAACCCAAATTGTGCCTTCATTTACCAACAGATGTTGAAAACAATTAAATATTTCTAACGTTTCTTAAACTGTAAAATATTCTATGGGTGATATTCCATTAAAAGTGTTAATTAAAAGTTTGCAGCATTTATACTGTTTATCTGGCAAAACATAGCTATAAATAGCACCAATTTTCCTTTATAGGCCATATAATTGCACAGGAAAATATGCAGTGTAGCTGTATTATAATTCATAGAGCAATGTGAGTATTCTCTCAGAACTGAATTGCTGCCTGCGACTCTGTAATGGTGAAATGCACACATGTAAAAGTCTTTATGGTGGGATCAGGGCCGATTCAAGCCCTTTTTGCACCCCGGGCAGGACATAGGGGCGTGGCTACTTACAGGGGGCGTGGTCAGTTAAGCCCCCTGTACAGTAGTAGCGCCGCTGAAATTCTGAGCGGTGCGCAATGACGTCATCGCGCACCGCACAGCAAGGGTCCTCTCCACGAAGGGAAACTAGACGCGTAGCGTCTAGTTCCTTTCACAGGGGGACACAGCCGGGGGACACAGCTGGCAGCCGAGGGCACAGCAGTAGCGGATCTTGCCATGGTGCAGCGCCCTCCGGATGGCGCCAGCGCCCTCCGGAAGGCGGCGCCCCGGGCAAAAGTCCTGCTAGCCCTTGGCAAGATCCGCTACTGGGTGAGATTAAGGTAAAGCAAAGAGGTGGAAACAGATAAGCTGATTCTGAGTTGATTGCTTTGCTTTGCTTTGCATTGTTCCTTACGGCTGTGGCATTGTACGTAATGTCATATGCTACTGCAACAATCCATCAACATAAAGGCCCCCATACGGTACATCAGCATTTTTTTGGTGCAATTTTACATTTTGCAGATGATTGTGTAAATAAATCTGCAATGTGTGGAGTTTACAGATCCCAGATTTCAATCAAAAATCTAACGGGAATGTTAATTTTTCAACATGTTTAATTTCATATACAAATTGAGGCTGTAGAATGCTAGTAACAATCAGCAGATTTGCAGACCATTTCTAGTAAACTGAGCCTTTTAAGATTGTCAGATCTGTAATATCTGTAATGTATGGGCAAAGTTAGATGGATTGGGGAAATAATAAATCTGGGAGGAAACAATAAATTTGACAGGGTTGAAAGGTTGATAGGTGCAAAAGGTCAAAAAGTCAACATGGAAATGGTCTACACAAAAAAGTTGACACAAGATGTTTTTTGTCTTTTGTGTTATTTTGTATGTTTCTTCATCTGTTACCCCAATTAGTGGAAACTTATACCCTCGCTTTACATGCTTGCTAGAGCACTCAGCACAGGTTACTATTCCTACTCATAGTCCACATGAATGGTAAACCAATAAAAGCTGAAAAAAATTAAAAAACACAATAACATGTGCTGACCATATGTGTGTCGACCATTGTCATGTTAACCTCTTGAACCTGTCAACCTTTTGTACTGTCTATCTTTTGACCCTGTCAACATTTTGACACTGTTGACCATATGGTGTAGACATATTGACTGTTTATCTAGACAATGTCTATCCATAATCTGGATACCTATCCATACGCATCATTAGGATTAGATACACAACAACGGACCTACCATAGCACTCCAATTGGAAACAGATGTTCCATATGTCTTAATATTCGCTGCCCAGTCATCCCCCTGAAATGCTTACTTCCTGTTAGGGTCTGTTCAGACAATGGGCCTGATTCAGATGCAGTAGCAACTTCGATGGTGTCACAAAATTTAAACGACTGTTGGTAGACTACACTTGTTGGTGATTTTTTTATCAGCAATATTACTAGGTTAATACAAATGAAAAGAATGGATCTTAGTAAAATATATACCTTATTTGATTTAGAATATTAATAAGGTGTATTGTAATTTACATAAATGTTATTTCAATATTTTTATATTTCAGCCAGAAAAACGAATTATAATTCAGCTGTTGGTGAATTATACATTTGTAATGTTTTTTTTTTTTTTTTTTTTTAGAAAAACAGTTACTCCCTATGACAGACTGGTGTAGGGGGAAAGCCACTGCAAGAATTTCCTGAGAGTCATTAAGCATCCAACATTATTTCTCATTTCTAATTAGAATCTCTCAGTGCAGATATTAATAGAAACATAGAATTTGATGGCAGAAAAGAACCACTTGGCCCATCTAGTCTGCCCCTTTTTTATCCTTTAGGTAATCTCAACCCTTTTTTAACCTTAATTCATTGTAAGGATATTCATATGCCTATCCCAAGCATGTTTAAATTGCTCTACAGTCTTAGCCTCTATCACCTCTGATGACAGGCTATTCCACTTATCCACTACCCTTTCTGTAAAGTAATTTTTTTTTTAAATTTCCCCTGAACCTGCCTTCCTATTACATCATGCTCACTGGAAAAAAGGATATATTATTATTATTATTATTATTATTATTATTATTATTATTATTATTATTATTTATTCTACAGATCATTGTTGGAATTACTATATCTGGTAGCATATTAATGGGCATTACTCTTAATACTGACTTATTGCTGGGTACAACTACTACTGGCAGTTTACTAGACATTACTGTTACTAATGGCGAGGCAATAATTCAAGCTTAAAAAGTGCAATATTAAAGGCAACGGTCCTTTGTATCAAAAGTGTTAGTAAAAACACATGGAAAAGTAAGCCAGTGTGGTTTGCAAAAGAAGTAGAAAGTATTGTGAAAGCAAAAAAAGATGGCTTTTACGAAATATAAGCAGACAAAATTAATGATGTCAAAGAGATATATCTTGTTAGACAGAAGGAGACTAAGAAGGAAGTCAGCTGTGCAAATGGCCCAGTCAGTGGGTAAAGGAGGCAAAACATTTTTTAGGTATATAAGCAAAAGAAGAAAAACAAAAGGCGTAATAATAAGACTAAAGACAGAGACTGGGAGTCTTGTTGAGGGAGACAATGTAATAGCCGATCATCTTAATAATAATTTTTGCCCAGTATTCACTACTGAAAGAGAAGGGAATGGGCCACAGTTAAGTTGCAGGGCTAGTCGGAAAAATGAAACAAGTACATTTATAGAGGAGAAGGTCCTAACAGAACTCTGAAAGCTGAAAGTGTATTAATCAATGAGGCCAGATAGGATACATCCAAGGATACTAAAAGAGCTTAAAGGGGTGTTGGTAGCATCATTAACAGAATTATTCAACCAGTCGTTAGCTACAGGAGTAATTCCAGAGGACTGGAAAAGAGCAAACATAGTCCCACTGCACAAAAGTGGAAGCAAGGAAGAGGCAAGCAACTACCGACCAATGAGCCTTGCATCAGTAACAGGGAAATTGATGGAAACACTATTAAATGAAAGAGTTGTAGATTATCTCAAGTGCAGCAATTTACGTGATCCCAAAAAGCATGGATTCACTGGGGGGGGTAGGGGGGGAGATTATGTCAAACAAACCTTATTGACTTTTTTGACTACTGTATGTAACTAAAGTAATAGATAAAGGTGAAGCCATAGATATAGTTTATCTAGACTTTAGTAAGGCTTTTGGCACTTTCCCACTTTCTTTATTGGTGACATTGCAAATGGCATTAAGTAAAAAGTATGCCTTTTTGCAGATAACAAAACAAATGATTGAGAATCTAGGTAGACTAGATGAGTGGTCAAGAGCATTGCAATTACAGTTTAATGCCAATAAATGCAAAATCATGCACTTGTGTCTTAGAAATATAAAAGTTAAATATAGTATTAATGTCACTATACTGGTAAGCAATGTAACAAAGCAATGAGGAAGGCTAGTTAGATGTTTGGTTGCATAGGGAGAGGAATCAGCAGCAGAATAAAATTAGTAATAATGCCACAGTACAGGTCATTGGTACGGCCTCATCTAGAATAATGTGTTCATTTCTGGAGGCCTTATCTTCAGAAGGATAGTAATACATTAGAGACTGTACAAAGAAGGGCAATTAATATGGTGCATGGCCTACATAAACATACCCAGAAATACAAAAAAAAAATCTCAATATCTCAATACTGTATATATAGTTTGGAACAGAGAAGGGAAAGGGGGGAAATGATAGAAACTTTCAAATATATCAAGGGTTTAACAAAGTCCAGAAAGGAAACATTCTTCAAATAAAGAGAAGTACAGTATTAGAACACGAGGACATTCACTGAAATAGGAGGGAGGTTCAGGGGAAATTTAAGGAAAATTTCTTCACAGAAAGAGTAGTGGACAAGTGTAATAGCCTCCCACCAGAGGTGGTAGAGGCTAAGACTGTAAAGCAATTTAAACATGCATGGGATAGACACAGAGCTGGATTAAAGGTTTAGGGGGCCCAAGGGACTTAAGACAGGGAGGACCTAAGGTATAACATTAAAATCATAATACAAATAAATAAATATAAATATATATATATACTGTATATATATATATATATATATATATATATATATACACGAGCACATGAGATGCACGCTGTATCATTTGATCTAGGGAATATTGGGTAGTTTGGATAAAACAATATATATATATAGAATGCTGATCCGGCACTCAGAAATAAATAGCTGATGGTGTAAATGCTCCGATGCCCTCCAACCAGACTATGTAGTCTGTACATGCACGAACAGAGAACCAGGCGGCACTCAGGAGACAATAAATCGGTGAAACCAACGGGTGCTTTACTTCAACGGGTGCTTTACTTCAACGTTTCGGGGTTCGGGACCCCGTCTTCAGGACACACACAGTGAACAAAGTGCAATACAACAATTTAAATATCTTACCTGGCGCCTCTCTGGCCGTCCTCGCCGCGCCTCTGTTCGGCTTATGGGATCCAGGCTTCCGGTCCTGGACACGGTCACATGACCGGATACCCGCTCACCAGGCCGTCACAGGGGGGCGTGGGGGAATGTTGCAAGGATACGCCTGTCAACAACAATAACACCACATTACTGAGTGAACAAATGACAGTGAATCGTATCAAATATTATAAGACAGGCTAGCACTCACACTGCCTGAGCAATTGATTATCATAAATATCTAAAAATAATATACAAAAAGTGACAAAGAATACTGATACCAACTATGCTAAATTAAAAACAATGAAACATTAATTGCACAGTGTCATATCTTGCCAAATTGAGCGACCTACAGGCTATTTCTTGACCTAATAAATAACTAACATATCTACGGTGCTTTAATCAACAGGTCACGGATCAAGATAATATCAGGTTCAGAGGAACCAATGTTCCATCTACACTAAATACCATCTCAAAATCATACTGAATGCCGCTTTAAAGTGACGCAACATAGGTCAGCGATCAGGGCGGCCCTGAACACAGGTACAAGTGTGCAACCTGTAGCCAGGCATTTTGCTTTAGCCAAACATAGCCTGGCTACATTAAGGTACCGTATTATAGACCAGGCCCCCTTTTCAATAAGAGGGGGAGACAGGGCCAAACATCTGCTTCAATTAGAAACGAGGTGGATTCTGACGCTCAACACACTCAGCCCGAAGGGACTCAATGAATCCCTAGGCATGAGCAATTTTATATAAAGGTTATATTTCAAAATGAGAACTGTGAGTCCAATCATTGTTCGTTGATGTATGTAGCAATTACTATATTGCTCTTATGCCATTCTGACAGGCACGGTATATGATTTTGAGATGGTATTTAGTGTAGATGGAACATTGGTTCCTCTGAACCTGATATTATCTTGATCCGTGACCTGTTGATTAAAACACCGTAGATATGTTAGTTAGTTATTTATTAGGTCAAGAAATAGCCTGTAGGTCGCTCAATCTGGCAAGATATGATTGCGCGGCCGCGGGACACTGTGCAATTAATGTTTCATTGTTTTTAATTTAGCATAGTTGGTATCAGTATTCTTTGTCACTTTTTGTATATTATTTTTATATATTTATGATAATCAATTGCTCAGGCACTGTGAGTGCTAGCCTGTTTTATAATATTTGATACGATTCACTGTAATTTGTTCACTCAGTAATGTGGTGTTATTGTTGTTGACAGGCGTATCCTGGCAACATTCCCCCACGCCCCCCTGTGACGGCCTGGTGAGCGGGTATCCGGTCATGTGACCGTGTCCGGGACCGGAAGCCTGGATCCCGGAAGCCGAACGGAGGCGCGGCGAGGACGGCCAGAGAGGCGCCAGGTAAGGTATTTAAATAGTTGTATTGCACTTTGTTCACTGTGTGTGTCCTGAAGACGGGGTCCCGAACCCCGAAACGTTGAAGTAAAGCACCCGTTGAAGTAAAGCACCCGTTGGTTTCACCGATTTATTGTCTCCTGAGTGCCGCCAGGTTCTCTGTTCGTATATATATATATATATATATATATAGATAGGTAGATAGGGAATCCCGCACTCTCACACACCAAAGCCGGCAGCTGTGGTGCCAAATCAGAGTCCGATCCACTGAAAGGTGGGACCCATAGTACAGTACAGTATTTCCCACACAAGTGGTAATGATAGCACTCTCCAGACTTAATAAGTAGCAGTAATCAAAAAATGCATTTAATAAAAACAAAAAGGATAGATCTCACAGTTCCAATGGTCACCATGTTCATATGGATATCACATTGGAACTGTGAGATCTATCCTGTTGTTGTTGTTTTTTTAATTAAATGCATTTTTTGATTACTGCTACTTATTAAGTCTGGAGAGTGCTATCATTACCACTTGTGTGGGAAATACTGTACTATATATATATATATATATATATATTTACACATGGTTTCAAGGTTTTTTTCTTTACTGTTTGGTAACTACTTTAGTGGGTCATTCCGACCTGTGATCAGGTCAGAACTGCGCATGCGTATGCACTGCAATGCGCAGGCGTGTCATACGGGTTTAAATTGGATCATTATTGGGCAATGGATTGTATGAAGAATCCAATCACACAGCCGATCGCAAGGAGATTGACAGGAAGAAGCCGTTTGTGGGTGTCAACTGACCGTTTTTTGGAAGTGTTTGGAAAAACGCAGGCATTTCCCAGCGTTTGCAGGGCGGGTGTCTTACGTCAATTCCGGGACTGGACATGCTGAAGTGATCACAAGGGCTGAGTAAGTTCAGAGCTACTCAGAAACTGCACAAAATGTTTTTGCACAGCTAGGCTGCACATGCGATCGCACACTTGCAAGGCTAAAATACACTCCCCTGTGGGCAGCGACTATGCGTTCGCATGGCTGCTAAAAACAGCTAGCGAGCGATCAACTCGGAATGACCCCCTTAGAGCAATGATATTGTACACACGATTCTCAGGAAATCTCTACGTTGGATTGTTTTCTATTGGTAGTACTTGTGAGTTGTTTTGATTGGTTATTGCTAGTACAATATTAATTTGTATATGACTGCCATGTGTTTATGCCACTGCTCTGTTGCTTAGTTTAGCCAGCCAAGCTTTGGCCTATGTTGGTGAACAATATTGTGAGCAGTGAGGTAGTAAAAATTGATTGGAAATGAGTGGAAATTAATGTTATTGAGGTTAATAATACAGTAGGATCAAAAAAAAATACTGTGATTTTAGCTGATTTTATGTTTTTAAAAAAAAATCCAGATCCAAACCCTGAAAGGGTGGTTTTGGCAAAACCAATCCAGATCCAAAACACGAATGGAGATCCAGATCCAAAACCAAAACCCAAAAAGTGTTCGGTGCACATCTCTAAAAAAAGGGGGCAGACGATTGGTTCTTATCTGCCGTCACATTCTATGTTTCTATGTTATTATTTAAAGATACTTGTAAAGCTGTAATTTTATTGGAACTTACTCATTTTTAAAGGATGTTACTGCCACAGCTAGCATCTAAATACTACCAGGCCTGGCGCATCCCACTCAGCAAAGGGATGCAAAGTGGGTAAGCGCCTGGCTGGAAAGGTGCATTCCCTGCTCTGCATCCCTGTGGTCCCTGCTGCTGCCAGCTGCTGTGCCTGTAACACTGTATGTCAGGCAGCGGCGTCGGCAGCTGTGGAGACAGAGAGAGAAAGCCATATGTCAGCAACCACCTCTAGTGAAATGCAGCAAGCACTGTCCCGGGCCGGCCTGTCTCACTCTGCTGTCTGCTGTGTATCATATTGCTGCTGTGGCTGATTACCTTCCCGCCCCCTTCTCCCACGCTTCCGACAGAAAGACACCGGACTCCTTACAGTGGGGAGTGTCACCACACAGTCCGTGGGCAGAGACTGCGGGCAGCGCCGGAGCCACAAACCATGAATTATCAGCAGGTGGTCGTGGCTTTGAGTACTTGTCACTGGGCAGGGTGAGGGAACGTGTGGGCAGAGGCCGGGTTAACAAATACACAGAGACTCCGGGATCCTGCATTATTGCAGATACAAGGAAGTCTCTAGGTAGCCAGCAGTCACAATGGTCACACTATGAGACAGCAGTTGAGATTGGGACGTGGAAGGACCCATTGGATACTGGGAGGTGAGGTCACAAGGGGATCATAGGTAATCAGAGGAGGGGCTGCAGATCACAAGCCCTCTGGGACACAGTGACTTTTTTACTTTGTCACCCCCCACACACACCATCTGTGTTCTGTTCAAGTCATGATGTCACCCCCCTCCTCAGTGTTCTGTTCAAGTCATGAGGTCACCCCCCTCTGTATTCCCTGTCAGCATTTGTCACACCCCTCCTGTGTTCTGTCCCAATCCTTGTCACCACCCCAGTGTTCTGTCCCTGTCACCATGTCACCCCCCTGCATTCTGTCACTGTCACCCCCTGTGTTCTGTCCCAGTTACTATGTCACCCCCTGGTGTTCTGTCCCAGTCACTAGGTCACCCCCCTCTGTGTTCTGTACCAGTCACTAGGTCACCCCCCTTGTGTGCTGTCCCAGTCACTAGGTCACCCCCCTAGTGTTCTGTCCCAGTCACTATGTCACCTCACTGTGTTCTGTCCCAGTCACTAGGTCACCCCCCTCTGTGTTCTGTTCCAGTCATTGTCACTTCACCTGTGTTCTGACCCAGTCACTGTCACCACCACACCCTGTGTTCTGTCAGTGTAACAGCCCCTCTGTATTCTGTCCTAGCCATTGTCACCCCCCTGTGCTCTGTCTCAGCCATTGTCACCCATTCTTTGTTCTACCACTGTCACCACCTGTATTCTGTCCCAGTGACTGTGTCACCCCCCTTGTGTTCTGTCCAAAACACAGTGTCACCCCCCTGTATTCTGTCCCAGTCACTGTGTCACCCCCCTGTGTTCTGTCCCTGCCATTGTCACCCTCCCATGTTCTATCCCAGGAATTGCTGCCCCCCATGTTCTGTCCCAGCCATTGTCACTCCTCCCCTGAATTCTATCACTGTGTGTCCCCTCCATGTTCTATTCCAGTCATTGTGTCATCACCCCTGTGTTCTGTCTCAGTAACTATATAACACCTCCCCTGTTTTCTGTCACTGTGTCACCTCCCCCATGTTCTGTTCCAGTCACTGTGTCACCCCCATGCGTGTTCTGTTCCAGTCACTGTGTCACATACACACCCTTTTTGTTTTGTCCTAGTCACTGTGTCACATCTCCCCAGCCATCTTGAAGCTTGTGCACTGGCAGCTAATCAGGAATGGCTGCAGTGGCTTACATCCAGCGCCAGATGTGGCATAATGTGCAAAGGGCACTACTGTGTATATGTGGCATAATGCTTAAAGGGCATTCCATAATGTGTAAGGGGCATTATTGTGTGTGGCATAATGTGTAACAAGCATCCATAATGTGTAAGGGGCATTACTGAGTGAGGCATAATGAGTAAGGGGCATTACTGTGTATGACATAAGGTGTAAGGGGTATTACTGTGTAGTATAATGTCGTTCAAAGGGGAATTACTGTGTGGCATATTGTGTATAAGGGACGCTACTGTGGCATCATTTTATTTGGTGGTACTATTGTGTGGCCACACCCCTTCCTTGTGAGACCACACTCCTATTTGCGACATTGTCCCTTTGTGAAGAATGGGAGGGAGGGCGGGAATTTATAGTTTGCAGGGAGGGTGCCGAACACCCTAGCACCGGCCCTGAATACTACTATTGGTGACTTATTAACAGACATTACTTTACAAATTACACATTATTGGGCTTTATTTGTACTGACAATTGTTAGTGTACATCACAGCTAGTGCTGGTGTATCACTACTACTAATGCTGGGATCTTGTTGGGCCACAGCAATACAAGTGGATCATCTTCAATATCTCTTGCCTTTTATGTTAAATTATAGCAACAATTCTGTCCTTATATACGCATGGCTGTGCCCAGGTCATGGGGGGCATGGCCTAATGCCAGGGGACATGGCCATGCCTCCTTACAAAAGAAATATTATTAAGAATTGTATTTATGGTGCTCTAGAGGGGGGTGATGTTGTGCATCCCAGCCAGGAGCAGATCAGGCTGGGAGCAAGATCATTCTGATCGCTAGAGGAGGCCGCCGCTGCTGCTGCTCAGCAGCAACAGCCTTCATACACTCACTACAGCCCAGGCTATGGGACACGTAAAATGGTGCTAACAGGTAAGAGATTGGGGGGGAGTGAGCTGGAGAGTGGCAGACTCGGGCTCCTCCATCAGGTCTGGGTGATTATTGCCCACTCGCCTACTTCTCTACCCCACTGTTTACAGTACATGCACAAACAGCAGTTTAAACATATTATAAGATCAGAATTAGCTCAATCAGTATGCCCCATAGTGTGTTGAATCATTTGTATCACCTTTCGGACCATGATACAGATCAGAAGTATGTTTTGTGTGGATTAAAACAGTTAAGCAGCAAGGGGGGAATTTGGACCTGATGGTAAGTGAGTACCATGCTATCTGGCATAGCTTATCTTGTGTGAGATTGTTCTGCACATGACCATAAAAGTAGGCAAATGTGCCTATGCTAATTTGTATTCTAAAGTAAGCCAAGTACATCATGGAGTATATTTACTTAAGTGCGAGTTTATAGAAGTGGATATGTTGCCCATTGCAACCAATCAGATTATTTTTATAATTTTTCTAACACCTTTTAGAAGATAATAGCAAGAACATGCACTTTAGTAAATTCACCCCTAAGGGTGAGCAGATGCAGATCGGTACACAGGGGGGTAAACACGGAGAGATCCGTGCTTAATTTCTAAGCAATCTAACTAGATTGTTAGAAATTAAGCACGGATCTCTCCGTGTGTATGCCCCATAGCGATAGAGATGCACGGCCTCGCTCATCGCTTTTGCCAGTACTAGATTGGCCTGCATGCAGGCCAAATCCAGCTAGATCACTAATTTCACTGCTGTGTGCTGAGCGGGGGAGAGATGTGTGCTGAGCATTCTGTGCTAGATCGCTCAGCACACATCTCTGGGAGTAATCTCTCCGTGTGTACTGCCCTTAAGAAAGCTGTGGAAAATAATGAATAAAGATGATGTCAGCCCACAACACTAATAAAACACTTATGATTGGCTATTTTTGAAAGCTAAACTGACAGTAATTAGAAACTGCTTTATTGCTTGGGCATATATTATGTGCAATTAAGCAAAGATTTTCTTTTTATATTTTTTTTGGTACAAGTGACACGGAGTTGTTCTGTTGTAAGAGAGCTTTTAGCAGTTTTGTAGATGCCTCATATTGAATGTTTGTCACAAATAAAATAAATGGTTAACAACATGGGCAAAAATTTTACTTTTTGTAGGGGTGTGTAATGTATGCCTGCCATAAACCAGACACACATGCTACTATTGTCAACAAGCATGCATTTTTTGATATGGTTGCAATAGCGTATGTTTTAATTAACATAGGGAGTCTCGCTGCTTTTTGTCGCAGCCGAGCGAATGGGTCCCTACTGGCCGAAGACCGTAGCAGGGCTGCGATCACCTCTGCCTGATTGACAGGCAGAGGCGATTGCTGGGCGGGAGGGGGTGGAACGGCAGCGTTTGGCCGCCGTTTCGTGGGACCGAAAGGGGGCGGCCCGTAGCAGCTGCGTAGCAGCAGCGTAGCAGCTGCGTTACGTCACACGCAGCCGCTGCAGGCCGGGGAGCTACGAGTAGGTCCCGGCCAGCACGCTAAAGCTGCGATGGCCGGGCGCTACTCTTAAGTGCAAAGGCATCGCCGCTGTGCGATGCCTTTGCACTTCTGCGGGGGGGGGGGGGCACTGACAATTTAGCACAGCTACGATCAACTCAGAATGACGCCCATAAACGGCATGAAGTTTGGGACACATTTGCAGCAATTGGTGCCCCAAAATTTCCAAGAAAGAGCGTAGAATTATCTATTAGATAGGTCACTCTTACATCTACAGGGTTTAATATGTATTTTGATCTAGGACCACTTTTAAATGATTAATGTTATAATAAAGTTTTAATTAATTACTTTACAATGAGTGCAGAAGAATAAAACTTCATGTCTGCTTTGTAAAGAATGTTAATTTCACCAGTGCACTTTCTGCATAATAACATTTTCATTTAATTTTTAATTTAAAAGCACTAAAATATTTTCCCCCTTTATTATGCTTTTAATTAACTGCTTTTAAATAACTGGATTACTTTACATTGCACTCTGTGTTTATATGTAATTGTTTTGATAATAATACGCTTATACACATTTTCTGTGATCCAATTGGATTTGAGTATGACTCACTTGAGTTAAATACTGTAAACAGAGGATACAACACATCAACTACATTCTTGCCAAAGGCAGAAAAAAAACATTAATTAGACTCGCCATATCGTTTTTGTGTTTGAGTATTGAGAAAACAATCGGACTTTACTGGAGATTCACATCTACTTCAGATCTGCCACAGAGGACAAAACTGGATTAATTAATTGAAAGTAAACAGTGCCTATGGGACTAACTGAATGGACAGTTTATGGATACCATCATATCAATTTGTCAGGAGTGGATTAATAGGATGATTTCTTCATGGCCTTGGGAGTAAAAAGCATTTTACTCCCAAGGGCAATACTGAAGGGTGGTATTCATGTGACCGCCGGTCAGCTGACCGACAGTCACATGTCCTCCTCCATGAGCCCGACGGCTCACTTTCCCGATGGTCGGCATGCCGACCAACAGGGACTATTTCCAATCGTGGGTGTCCACGACACCCATAGAGTGGGAATAGAACCCGTGGCAACTGCAGGTCGCCACCGAGCCCGCAGGGTGGCGAGCGCAGCGAGCCCGCAAGGGGCTTTCTGCACTCGCCCCTCCCCGCCGGTATGCTGCCGGGATCCCGGCGTCGGTAAGCTGACCGGCGGTCAGGAGACCGCCGGTCAGCCATACTACACCCATACTGAACACGTGTAATTGGTGCATCTGTACTAGAAAAAATTTAACTAGTGTACTATATGTTGTAAAAATTTCTTGAAACTGAATTATTAAGTGTAGGAAGGGGAATATAAAATGGGCTGGATGCAACATGTCTCACTTGGGATGGAAAATATTGTGATGAAGACAACTGTAAAACCTGTTCACCTGTGATAGGTGTAGAGTAAGTGATAACTATACTCACTGTTTCTCCATATATTCCTCATCTTGGCAGTGCCTCAACTTGGGTCTTCTTTTTCAATATACTGTAGCAAAGGGGAGCCCACCAGGGATTGTCTCGGAAGCCTCCAAATACTAACTGATCTCATGATAGGCCAACCCATACAACTGAGTATTATCTTAACTTCCATATTTAATATAACCTTAAATGAAAAACTTTATTATGACAAATACGGTATAAAATTGGTAATTAGTAGCAGCATCTCCTTCCTTGTGTGGCAAGGGGGGGGGGGGGCTGTAAATGTGTGCATCCCAAATTAGCAAGCTGAGTGACTTCTAGAAACTGCATTGACTGCAGCCCCTAAAAGTCTGGCAGGGTTGGCATGATAGGGGCAGAGTGGCGTCTCAATGAAAGCACTCCTTGCTATTATAGTTTGGACTGCCCATCAAAGGAGGAGAAGACACCTCCCCTTAGGGCTGCCTCTCTGGCTATGTTTAGCTGAAAGTGCTTCTAATGCCAGTGCAGTCACTGAGATGAGTTTTATTGGGGGGCTAATACAGTTTATATGCTATAGCAATTCAGTAATCAAACTATGCAATATTTTAGATTATATATATGTAATTTCAGCAATTAAATGAACCACACTTATTTGTCTGCTTTCAATTATAATGTACAATACAACAGAGCCCTAATTTTTACCAAACCCTCAATCATGTGATTACAGTGAATCAAACATAATAAATAGTTTTTTAAAATTTTTCACTGCCCATTATGAATTGTCTATGAATAATTAGTGCACTTATTTCACAAAATTGGTGAACCTGGGTCATGTGTGCTTAGGGGTGAGAATGGTCTCTAGCATTAATGAAATATTGCTAATGATCAAGTATAATGATAAATGAAGCAGTCTAGTGATAATACAGCTAACATGTAACCTTTTGAATACTTGGTATAAAAATTTCTTCTCAGACTGTACAGTATGTAAGTGCAGTAGCTCGTTACAGAGAGTGTGGATACAGAAGTTAAAAGAACAGTATAGAATAACAAGTAATTTGGATAATTTCACCATTTGTAGTTAAGTTCAGAGGAGTAATACTTTTTAGTATACACTATTGGTCCTATTCAATTGATGTCGGATCCTTTCCGACGGAAAGGATCCGACATTTCAGTATTCAATTTGCATCCAAATTCAACAGGGTTTGGCTGTTCCCAATAATGCCACTCCAACTTTTTTTAATCCTGTCAGATTTGGCCACAAATCCGACAAAACACATGGGTCTGTGACTAATCTGCCGATCCATGTGTTTTCCAACAAGTCGGAATTCCGACTTGAATTGAATAGACCTCCTAGACAGAAGTTAGGGCAGGAGCTGATATAGATGGATGACAGAAGTAATTGTCTTTTAGAGGGAGGTTACAATACCATCACTCTGCTTAAATTTTAATTATTTTTCTTTTAATAATATACAAACTTATGCAGTTTCTTTAATCAAATATGACACTCAACTTCTTACCTCAGACTGTCACAACAGCGGTTTATATCTTATATTCTGTTGTCCTTCTATTGTATTACTGGAAAAGGCAACCCATGAAATCCTGATTTATCTCTGTCCTTTTACATCACACAGATTGTTTCTGACAGGAGCCTCATCCTGTAGCCAATGACATCAAAGACTACTCCCCACTCTAAGCCATTACCATAGAGGCTCACCTCTAGCCTTTTCTTACATTTCAGGCTATTAACTCCCACCCTACAACTGCCTTCCCTGACAGGAATATACTTTTCCATTCATGTACCTCAGACTAACTCACCGATCTTGTCAGAGATCTTCCAGAACACTGCAGTCATTAATCCCTTAACTGTTGAGTTCTGACTAATCAAGGCACAATCTATAATTTTCCGCCAACGCAAGTTGAATAAGTGACCCGTACAGACCAGAATTGTTATTGCTGAGAATAATTTGTGTAATTTAGTATTTGCAACTCAGAGGCTGATTCAGAGGTGGACACAGCAGCATTCTTAACTGCCTGTTCGTACGCTAAGGTACTGTAAATGTATGCCAATGCCACAGCCTCTGGAGTTTGTACAGAGATGTCCACAGCTGCGGCTCTAATCCATCACTTGCATACAAAGACGCACTATCAGCAACATCGTTCACACATCAGTTGCACAAATGATTTTCTGGACAATCCTATGGCTTTTCAGAATGTCCAGTGGAACCAAGCCCCCAGAGCCAGAGTAGTTGTATATTTAAACACAGTCACTAGCTGCGACACACCCAAAACTGGCCATGTTTGATAAATCAACCCCTGTTACACTGACTGTCAATTACTCCACATCCAAACTCTCACTGTGACCGCCATCTGTAAGCCATTGTGATGCATAAAATTGGGCATTTTGGGGTGAAACTTGTGCAGAAACCATGCAAGCCTACAGAACCGCCCTGACTTGTGGGAATGTTATGGGACTGACTCTGAGCTGTGCATACGGGGAAGGGATGTCTCTTTCTGACAGCTCTCTTGGAACTAATGATGACAGTGGCAGAGGTTGTAAAATCAACTGGTGGAATGGCTTTCCACTTGCAGACAGACATTAAGATCCTCACATTAGCTGAACAGAATATTGCATTATTATTAGGTAATAAATACAGCTTCCACGGCTGTCCATAATCAGAGCCACATTGTATTTCTTAGAATGAGGCTCACTGTCTCAACTTCATTCTCAACACTTTTCTAATTTGGTTTATGGTTACATAAAACACATATATGAAAGGATCACATAATAACTGAAATTTGCGTTTTAGTCAAACGTTAGTTATGGTAAAATAAAGCATTTATGCAAAACAGCATGCAATCAATATGTATGGCTAAAATGTTAGGATTTTATTTAATTGGAAATACTTGACATTTGTGAATAGAATTCTTTATCAATACTTTATTGCGTTATAGTATATCTTCATTCCAATTTTCTAGCTTATGCACTACGAGGAGAGATGTGTAATTGCATAATGACCATAGCAAGTAATGCATGTGTTTCGTTCAAACAGCATGATGTCCAAGTGAAATGTACCCTAATTGGGAAATTTCTGTTTTAGTAAGGTTAAAGATTCATAATCTAGTTGATTACATTCCTGACATCCAATTTATGCATGATCTATCCTCATTTCCTGGTAAAAAAATAATACTAAACTTACAATGTTTCTCTTGGTCTCAACTAATTGTGGAAGACAAAAGAAGAAATGTGTTAATGAGTTTTATAGATGGACTTCGTTATCTGCATACATAATTGAAAGCTTTACTTGAGCATAAATTTCTGATGCAGAAAAATGATCATTACCGTGACAGACACTTTTGCAAAGGCAATTACTTTATTCGGTTCATGAATTAATTATGATTAGAATAAAAATGTATGTAGAGACAAACACACTGTCCTAAAGTGTTCAGCCACTGTTTAGAGAAAGGGCTTAAATTTCAATAGATTATACATACCTGTAGTGTAATTTCTTCTTTCTAATCATATTTATATTAAATAACAATACTAATGCTGCAGCCATTTATTAGATTTGATTGAGGGGGTGCTAAACCTAGACCCCCTCCCCATAGCCTAACCCTAACTCTCCCTTTACCGCAACTTAACCCTAACCCAAATTTCTGAGGGCATCTAAACCTAAACTCCACATCCCCCATGGGCTATCACTAGCAGTTGGTGCATACTTACTATCGGTATGCTGTGTGTCAAGATTCCAGCATCAGCATTTTGTCCACTGTTGAAGGTCTGGCATCAGCATTATGACCACGTGTTGGGATTCCAGCACAGGTATTCCAACTGTCAGCATTGTGACAACATCCTGATTGAGGACCTAAAAATGCTGTGTCTCAAAATCCCAAACACTAATTTAAAAATGCCCGTTTGCAGAGTTAGGATCCGTTGTAGGTAAATTGAGTGCACAATACTCAGATGAAACAAACATAGAAAACATAGCATACAGTATTTTTACACATAAAATGAGCCTTACTGTATGGAATGCAGTATTCCGCCGCCTCTCCACTGCCAGTATATGCGCTTAGCTTACTAAAAGTCATGTGTTGGTCTACATGAACCACTTTTTCATAAACAACTCTGTCCATGTGAGAGCGACTTTTACACCTTTGTTCTACCTCTCTGACAATAAATGAGATGCTATCAGTATGTTTTTGCCTACTTGCCTGCACTCATTTTTGATCATGCACAGTGTGAATATTGTGAAAATGAGTTACCCAAATGGGTGTACATAAACCATGCTTATTAACTATTGTCTGCTTAGATTGTAAACTGAGAGTGCAGCCATTGTGTTATCATATAATACTGATTTATAGGGACCTGTGCCAGTCATGGGCCCCGGCTTTTAGAAACTATGCCAGTGCACAGTTGTAGAAATGTTTCTTTAGATCAAACATAAATGTATTGCTAAAGGTTTCCTAACATTTGTGAAGGCCTACATCAGCAATATTATATAAACATGTGCAAATATTGCTTTTCTAGTGTGCAATAGAGCAGCCTACTATATGTACAACTACCTATTAAACATTATACAATGGCACTTAAAGTAAACATGAACCACACTCCCCTTCAGTTTTTTTTTAGCTTTCCTCCTCTTCAATCTCAGTCGTAAGGTTAATATGCAAAATAAAAAGCAACATATCCTTGTGTAATTCAGTATGTACCAAGGGGGTTATTCAGAGTTGTTAGGAAACCAAAACAATTAGAAATTGGGCACAACCATGTTGCACTGCAGGTGGGGCAGATGTGACATGTGCATAGAGATTTAAATTTGGGTAGTGACAATTGCGTGTCACCACAATTTCAATTTATTTTGTAGATTCATAAAAATTATCTCAAAATTGAACCTTAGTAAATATACCCCCTGGTGGCTCTTTCTCTCTTGGAACAACATTTGCTAAAGTTCGATTTTGGAGTTAAAAGGGATTTGGCATTCAATTTCTATTTGATTTCTATTTGATTTGGAATGAAGAGATTTACTAAAGACCAAATCGAATGTCAAATTGATTCTATAGCCAAGTTCAACTCACATCACAATAGAAATTGAATTTCTGAAACACATTGATGGTTTCTCATAGCCCAATATAGAGTCCCCTCATGTACTAAAGTTCACTTTACAAATCGATTTGAAATCAAATTCAAAATCGACCCTAAAATTCCCAAATGTTTAGAATGATATTAGACATTCAATATTGGCTTCTATACACCATTCTAATAGTAGGAAATTGATAGTGATGACTTTCTAAGTACCTAAAAGCATGTATGGCAGTGTGGAAGTAGTTATAAAGGATGTCCAAGCTTATGGTATGTTATGTACCTACCTGCACAATGCAAATCACCACCTGACTGAGATAAACCTGGAGTATCAAACAAAGTACCATCAGCAGCTTCATGAGTTCAATAGTGCACATATTTATACTTTCCATGAATGTGCAATAGATAGCATCAGAGAACAATACTAGGCAATTTGGCTGGATGATATAAATCATTTTAAAATCATGAGTGCTGTAACTGGTTATCCTGGTTCATCCCTGTCTGCAAAAATGCTTATGGGACAATTGCTAGAGGGATGGTTTTTGTGTAAGATACCAGTATGTGCTAATAAAGCAGCTAATAGTAATTGTTACTATATTGTTCAAATTTGTTCCCTTCCCCCAAAAAAGGTTATTTAGGCTATGGCTTTTGCTCCTGGATTCTGACTCCATTGTAAAATCCACAAACTCCTTCTGAGAATAAGTATAAAGAGGCACTTATAGCCACCCAATCCATGATAAAATGCATCTTTGGTTTATTTTAAAAATATATATTCGGAAAGCATATTATTATATAATTGGGCAAAAGTGTTCGATATTGTGCTCTGCTACCATCTGTTGCATAGCAAGTAATATAATAACCACTCCCTCCAGATGATGCAATAAACAAGGAGCAGGCAGAGTTTTTTTTATAACAACTGACTATGTGTGCAAGGCAGACAGGAAGGCAGATTAGGGCTAAACTTATTGTTACTGTTTCATCTTTTAGTATATTTTTAAATGTAATCATCAGTTAGCTCTTCATGCATAAAACAGTGTAAAGAGAGAGGTTCACTTCTAATTAGTGCGCATATGATACAATAGGAAGCAATGAAGATGTTCAGTTCGACTTTGCATTTTATTTTTGCAGGGGATTTTAATGGGGATTTGAGGTTCAATTTTGGAAGGGATTTTATAAATTCAACTCAAAATCCCTTGCAAACATGAATCCACATTGAATTTGATTGGTTTAGTAAAAGTGGAATTTAGAAAGTCAATAAGAATTGATTTCAATCGATTTTGAAGTGTCATAAAGATGATTCCAAAATCAAATTTTAGTAAATATACCCCCTGATGACAGACTAAACTCCCTAATTTCCTCTGATGAAAATGCACATCTCTGGTATTGGTGGCGGTATCAACAATATGTAAGAGATAAGTGCCAACAGGAGTTTACAAATGAAAATTCCTTTATTCTTAAACATTAAAACAAACAGCCCAAAGCTAAGAAGGGACTCATATCTGAGTGATGAGGATAATTCAAAAGTGTGTAAAAACTGGGCCCTGTTGAAATAAACTCCTTCCCTCCATCCTGAGTATGGTCCCAATTGAACTGTCCCACTAACATGTTTTTATCCAAAACTGGATCTTTTTCAAGGTACAATATACTGTAGGGACAGTTCAGTATATACTATTTAAACACCTAAACTAATAGGGTAATTAGTTGAAGATATCCATAATTAGATTAACATACTATAATCATTTATGACATACAATGTTTTATAATAGAATAGTGCTCATGAATTAAACAATCCATATGTCATCATTGCTGAACTTCTGGTTCTCAAAACCGTAAGGTACATATTGTCCATATTTGTCCCTCCTTAATATCCGTGGTGTCCATAATATACTTTCAGTGAACCTACTTGTGGTGTAATATTGTTGCCGGATCCACCACTGACATCAATTCCAGGCTATTGTCTCAGAGACCATTTCTGTTTATCTCAGTTCCTGGCTTTTGGCTTATCTCACAGAAGTGCTTTATCGCGATCCACACCCAGAAGATATGGGATGCCAACAGCTCGATTTTACAATAATTTTTCAAGAGAGAGTTTTAAAGAGAAACATAATTGCTTCTTAATAGCACAAATAGGGATATTGTAGACCATAATGTATTTAATAGTACATAGTAGAGATGTGCACCGGAAATTTTTCAGGTTTTGTGTTTTGGTTTTGGATTTGGTTCCGCGGCCATGTTTTGGATTCGGACCCGTTTTGACAAAACCTCCTGAAAATTTTTTGTCGGATTCGGGTGTGTTTTGGATTTGGGTGTTTCTTTTAAAAAAAACCTCAAAAACAGCTTAAATCATAGAATTTGGGGTTAATTTTGATCCCATAGTATTATTAACCTCAATAACCATAATTTCCACTCATTTCCAGTCTATTCAGAACACCTCACAATATTATTTTTAGTCCTAAAAATTGCACCAAGGTCGCTGGATGACTAAGCTAAGCGACCCAAGTGGCCGACACAAACACCTGGCCCATCTAGGAGTGGCACCGCAGTTTCAGACAGGATGGCACTTAAAATTTTTTTCCCCAAACAGCACATGATGCAAAGAAAAGAGAAAAAGAGGTGCACTGTGGTTGCTGGATGGCTAAGCGACACAAACACCTCAATATCACAGGAATTATTCGTACTAATCAATGGTATTATTGGTCCAAATCACTGGAAGAAAATGACAAAATCACAGGAATTATTCATTCTAATCAATTGTATTATTGGTCCAAATCACTGGAAGAAAATGACAAAATCACAGGAATTATTCGTTCTAATCAATGGTATTATTGGTCCAAATCACTGGAAGAAAATGACAAAATCACTGGAATTATTCGTTCTAATCAATGGTATTATTGGTCCAAATCACTGGAAGAAAATGACAAAATCACTGGAATTATTCATTCTAATCAATGGTATTATTGGTCCAAATCACTGGAAGAAAATGACAAAATCACTGGAATTATTCGTTCTAATCAATTGTATTATTGGTCCAAATCACTGGAAGAAAATGACAAAATCACAGGAATTATTTGTTCTAATCAATTGTATTATTGGTCCAAATCACTGGAAGAAAATGACAAAATCACAGGAATTATTTGTTCTAATCAATGGTATTATTGGTCCAAATCACTGGAAGAAAATGACAAAATCACTGGAATTATTCGTTCTAATCAATGGTATTATTGGTCCAAATCACTGGAAGAAAATGACAAAATCACTGGAATTATTCATTCTAATCAATGGTATTATTGGTCCAAATCACTGGAAGAAAATGACAAAATCACAGGAATAATTTGGCAAGATCACTGTAATTAATAATTATAAATCACTGATATTAATTGGTAAAATCTCGCTATCGCCTGCCTAGTGAAGTGGAACCTAGATGGGATTTTGTACCGGGGACACAATAACTTCATCAATTGTCTAAATCCCACTGCACTAATGGTGGAAAACGGGCGCACGTCTAACAGCGCACTGATTATACTAAGTACTGATTATACTGATCACTGATGATACTACGGAGAACTGACACTGAGCAGCGAGAACAGCACTGGAGTATTGTACTGTAGTATACTGGTCACCACAATGCAGCACTGACACTGAGCACAGATATTAAGCACTGATCAGAATTCTAGAAGTGACACAGAGCTGCAAGATACAGCAATGGCCTACTGTACTGTACTACTATAATATACTGGTGGTCACCACAATGCTGCACACTGAGCACAGATATTACCAGGTGTATCTCACACATCGCTCAGTACAGATTACAGGATGTATAATCACCAGGTGTATAACACACGTTGCACAGTACAGTATACAGGGTGTATAATTAATTACCAGGTGTATCACACACATCGCACAGTACAGTATATAGGGTGTATAATCCCCAGGTGTATCTCACACATCACTCAGTACAGTATACAGGATGTATAATCACCAGGTGTATCACAAACATTGCACAGTACAGTATAAATGGTGTATAATCACCAGGCGTTTCACACGCCGCAGAGTACAGTATACAGGGTGTATAATCCCCAGGTGTATCTCACACATCGCTCAGTACAGATTACAGGATGTATAAAATCACCAGGTGTATAACACACATCACACAGTACAGTATACATACTGGTCACTACAATGCAGCAGATATTGAGCACTGATCAGGATAATAGAAGTGACACAGAGCTGCAAGACACAGCAATAGCCTACTGCACTGTACTATATGTATACTGCTGGTCACCAAAATGCTGCACTGTCCTACTATATACTGCTCACAATAATGCAGCACAGATAAGGATAGTATACTTGACACAGAGCTGCAAGATACAGCAATGGCCTACTGTACTGTACTATATGTATACTGCTGGTCACCAAAATGCTGCACTGTCCTACTATATACTGCTCACAATAATGCAGCACAGATATGGATAGTATACTTGACACAGAGCTGCAAGATACAGCAATGGCCTACTGTACTGTACTACTATAATTATATACTGGTGGTCCCCACAATCTGTGGCCACACTGAGCACAGATATTTGCAGCACACTGAGCACAGATATGGAGTGTTTTCAGGCAGAGAACGTAGATATTTTCAGCACACTGAGCACAGATATTTGCAGCACACTGAGCACAGATATGGAGCTTTTCAGGGAGAGAACGCAGCCACGTCCTCTCTGTTCAATCTCCAATGCACGAGTGAAAATGGCGGCGACGCGCGGCTCTTTATACAGAATACGAATCTCGCAAGAATCCGACAGCGGGATGATGACGTTCTGGTTAATCGAGCAAGGCGGGAAGATCCGTGGCTGCCTCGGAACCGTGTATAATAGGTGAAGTTCGGGGGGGTTCAAATCTCATCGAACTGAACCCGCTCATCTCTAGTACATAGTAATAAAAACAGGATACATACTGTATACCATGGCCACTAAAAGGGCAATATAATAAAAAATTATATAAATTCAACTCAAAATCACTTGCAAACATGAATCCACATTGAATTGATTGGAAAATCTAATGCAAAATCGATTTTTAGTAAATGTGGAATTTTTTAAGGATTTTAGAAAATCAATAAGAATCGATTTCAATTGATTTTGAAGTTTCAAAAAGATGATTCCAAATTAAAATTTTAGTAAATATACTCCCTGATGACAGACTAAACTCCCTAATGTCCTCTGATGAAAATGCACTTCTCTGGTATTGGTGGCGGAATCAACAATAAGTAAGAGATAAGTGCCAACAGGAGTTTACAAATGGAAATTCCTTTATTCTAAAACATTAAAACAAACAGTCCAAAGCTAAGAAGGGACTCATATCCGAGTGATGAGGACAATTCAAAAGTGTGTACAAACTGGGCCCTGTTGAAATAAACTCCTTCCCTCCATCCTGAGTATGGTCCCAATTGAACTGTCCCAATAACGTTTTTTCAAGGTACAATATACTGTAGGGACAGTTCAGAATATACTATTTAAATACCTAAACTAATAGGGTAATTAGATGATGTCCATAATTAGATAAAAATACTATAATCATGTATGATATACAACGTTTTGTAACAGAATAGTACTTATGAATTAAACAATCCATATGTTATCATTGCTGAACTTCTGGTTCTCAAAACCATAAGGTACATATTGTCCATATCTGTCCCTCCTTGATATCCGTGGTGTCCATCATATACTTTCAGTGAACCTACTTGTTGTGTAATGTTGTTGCCGGATCCACCACTGACATCAATTCCAGCCTATTGTCTCAGAGACCATTTCTGTTTATCTCAGTTCCTGGCTTTTGGTCTATCTCACAGAAGTGCTTTATCGAGATCTGCACCCAGAAGTTATGGGATGTCAACAGCTCCATTTTACAATAATTTTTCAAGAGAGAGTTTTAAAGAGAAACATAATTGCTTCTTAGCAGCACATATAGGGATGTTGTAGACCATAATGTATTTAATAGTACATAGTAATAAAAACAGGATACATACTGTATACCATGGCTACTAAAAGGGTAATATAAAAAAAAAAAAACGCTGAACACCAAAAATGGAAATGAAGAAAAATTTCACCTTATAACAATATATCTCATAAAAGAAATCACTTTAATTCTAAATCCTGGTTATGGCCAGTAGGTAGCAGGGTTTTGTAAGCATAGATGTATTTAATTTCAGTTTTTGCAAAGATGCTCGTTATGTCTTTCATGGTTTCTGCAGCTTTTTCCAAATTATAAACATAAATACACCTACACAGATCTGACGGCAGATTAAGAACCACTTGGCTCATTTAGTCTGCCCATGTACACGCACACACTGGAGTTAATTTTTTGTTAGGAGCAAATTAACCTATTAATATATTTTTGAAATGTGGGAGGAAACCGGAGTACCCAGAGGAAACCCATGCAAGCACGGGGATAATATACAAACTCCACTCAGTTAAGGCCAACCATTACACCATCCGTAAATTTATTATATATATATATCGTTAGGCCCTGAGGATGGGGTTGTATCCCTGAAACATGTCGGTAATAAACTAACCAGTCTTTTCATTTGCTAACCAGTCTGCATGAGTGCTGCCTCATTTCTTCACACTATATATATATATATATATATATATATATATATATAGAAACTGAAAACAGAAGAACAGGCACTCCCATAAAGGTATTGTCACAGCACCGGTGCCATCCCAAAGGAGATTTTTAAATAGAATGAAAGAAGAGCGGCACTCGGCGTCTTGAGGTCAAAAAGTTGTATTAGAACAACACATATAGAGGTCCGACGTTTCGGGGCTCACATGCCCCTTTGTCAAGGTGTACAACAGTGAATAACATAACTAAACATACCTTTATAGTGAAGAAACCCTCTGTGCTCGTGCAGCTCGCGCCAAACGGAACCGCTAATTGGGCGCTGACAGGTGACGTCATCCTCGTGCGGCCGCCCGGAGCCATGGCAACCTATGCTCCGTGGTTGCCGCACTGCCTAATGGGAATTGTAGTGCGCTGTGGGGAAATGAAAGAAAACAGTATAGTACCCTGCACCAAAAAGGGACACAGTACAGGCAATAAAGCGACCTAGCCAGTGGAAAGCTAAAGATAGCTAATACTCAGGTGGAGCTACAGTATTAAATGGATTAAAAATACATAAGTGTAGAATTAATAGAGTAAGCCACTGTCTGTTGGAGCGATGGTGGTATGTTGTCCACTCTGAGCAAAAAAGGAATTGCCTGTATTGTGACTATAAGAATCGGAGCAGGGTGTGGTAAAGTGGGTGTACAAGATCCCTAGAACCCGGTCCTGGGAATGAAAAGATAGTTGAAGGGGGAAGAAACTGCACCTGGTGGGTTTGGAGAGCCTATATGACACTAGATGGAAAAGTGTGGGATTGTGGTAAGACTAGCATCTTGGTGGCTAACAGAACTATAATCTGCTTAGCTAAATGGCCTGCCAGGGATAGCAAAAAGGTCTGCTGGCCTGGGGGGACCTGAACAGTTACATGAGGAACTGGAACTACTAGGGTAATAGCATTTGGACCACATTAAGATTTGAAATTACTGGTGAGTGAATAAGCTCCAGGGCATAATCTCATTAAGGCCCCCTGGGCTAATGGTGCCCAGTTTGTGGATCCATTTGGCTTCTAAATGGAGCAATTTATTCTCGCGGTCACCTCCTCTCATTGATTTCTCAACATGATCAATGGCCATGTGTCTTAGATCATTCAAGGAATGTCCCAATTCGACGAAATGTCTGGCGACTGGTTGGTCGGCTACTTTGCCCAACATGGCTTTCTTAATAGCAGACTGGTGGAGGGCCATGCGTTCCCTCATTGTTCTGATGGATTTGCCCACGTATATCAAGTTGCATGGGCATATTATGATGTAAATAATATAAGAGGAAGTACACGTGAGGACATGGTTGATGGACATCTTACGGTCCTCATGCGGGTGTTTGAACCAAGATCCCGTCATCATAAAAGAACAAGTGGTGCATTTTGGGCACTTATAGCACCCAGGGGCATTGGACCGAAGATTCACTGGACGTTCACTCTCCTCTTTGAAGCCTGTCATGTCCGTATGTACCACAATGTCCTTAATATTGCGTCCTCTGGTGTAACAAGTCATAGGTCGTTTATTTTTGAATGGTAATGAAGTGTCTGAGGCGACCAAAGGCCAAAGGGCTCTAGTGGCTCGTGGAATGACAGGGCTTGTGGTATTATATTGGGTGACAAACGGTATTGTCTCCCTGCTAGTCTTCTTTGTGCTGGGAGACATGAGGTTACTTCTGGGGATGGTCAGAACCTCCGCTTTATGTGCCAGAAGTTTCTTGCGATCATATCCTCTTTGCAAGAATTTGTTAATGAGTTTATCCAACTCTCCTTCCAATTTGCATTGGTCGCTGGTGATGCGTGCAATCCTGATCATCTGTGACCTTGGGAATCCATTAATCAGGCCTTTAGGGTGGTGGCTGTTGGCTCTGAGGAGGGTGTTCTGATCCGTCGGTTTAGTGTATAGACTTGTCTGGATCTGTCCATCCTTAACGGTTACCTGGACATCCAAATAGTTGATAGATGATTTGCTAGTTACATAGGTGAATTTGATAGAAGATTCACGTGCATTTGCTGCCGTCATCAGTGATTCAAACAAGGTCAAGGGCCCGGTCCACATGATGAATAGATCATCTATGAAACGGGTATATAAAAGGATGTGTTGCGCCACTGTTGGATCATTAAAAAAGATCTCCGTTTCTTCCTTAAACATAAAAATATTAGCGAAAGAAGGGGAGACGTTGCTCCCCATCGCACACCCCGTTCTTTGGCGGAAGAAGTGACCATCGAAAAGAAAAAAGTTATGGGTTAGAGTTAACTCTAAAAGATCGTAAAACAGCTTGTGATCCAGATCCGTCATGTGTTCCGTAGTGATGAATTCTTCCACGGCTTTCATGCCCTGCTGGTGAGGGATACTGGTATAAAGGACATCAACTACACATAATAACGTACCCGCCGGGACTCGGGGTACAGAGGCGAGTCTTTGAAGGAAACAAATGGTGTCTTTAATGAATCTCTGATGGTTGAGGATAAATGGTTGTAGGATATTGTCCAAGAAAATTAAGATGGGTTGAAATAGTGAATTCCTGGCGGCGATAATAGGGCGGCCAGGAGGACATTGTGGATTTTTGTGGATTTTGGGCACCGTGAAAAAAATAGGTACTTCAGGATGGTCCTGTGAAAGGGCCTTTAAGAGTTTAGATGAAATGAGATCCTGGGAGTGAGCAGCATTTAACAAAGCATCTACCTTTGATTTATATTCAAAGGTAGGATTTTGGTCAAGCCTTTCGTACGTGGCTTCATCATTAAGTTGTTGGTATGCTTCATCCAGGTAGTCATTCAGATTCAAAACCACAATACCCCCCCCTTATCGGCGGGGCGTATGATGATATCTCTGTAGGATCCTAATTGCTTAAGGGCCATTTGTTCCTGACGTGACAGATTACAATGGTTATCAGGTTGGCTTTGCTGGTACCTGGGAACAGAATTGTCCATCAATCTGATGTATGTTTTAATTGACGAGTTGGTTGACGGGGGGTCAAAAGAAGAAAGATGTCTGGAATTGATAAATTTGCTGTGTGCCTCAGGCTGATTTATCAATGTATCATCAGATCGCTGTGTTTGAAAAAATTCTTGAAGCCTGAGTTTGCGGGCAAAGCGATGGATATCCACTTGCCAGGTAAAGTCGTTAAATTTGGTTGTCGGGACAAATGATAACCACCCGCAGGGGTAGGCAGTGGGCGATGGGCAAAAACAACTACGACAAGAAGGAATCGCTAATTTACAACCTTTCTCACAGGAATTTTACCCCTCTGGAACTTTCAGTTCTAGAAAAGGGGTTATCATTTGTCCCGACAACCAAATTTAACGACTTTACCTGGCAAGTGGATATCCATTGCTTTGCCCGCAAACTCAGGCTTCAAGGTATATATTATATATGTTGTGTATAGAAATATTGAATCTGTGTATAGATTAATAAATAGCTTTTTTATGAATGAAATAGTAAAAGAACAAATGTGAATGTATGCAGTAGTTTAAAGGGTATGACATGGACAGGGAGCATGTGTATCTAAACATTACAATAATAGTACAGTATTTCTTTAAAAGATTTCTGTACCATAATAAGAATGCCAAATTGAATTCTCACAAATATTTAAAATGCCCGCTCTAATATATATTGCAGACGCCAAGTCGCATCTTATTACCATATACGATAAAAGTGCGCTGTACATCGCAAAACACTGCATCCCGTAAGAGAAAACAATACACCCACACATTATCTGAGTTCCAAAGCTTATTGATGTATATATTTGTTATTAAAAAGGATATGGATTCAATATATATTACAAAGTACAGTATACCTATAGTTACAACTCAGTAAAGTAATGCTGGGACTCCATCTTCCTCTGAGACCAAAAAGCAAGTAACTCTGAGACCTAAAGAAACAGGAACTACCTTCCTGTGTGACCAGCAAAATGTGTTAACCAGTTTCTGGGGGAGGGGTTCATGATGAGTCACTATTCTTTTTGTATATGCTGATCAGATTCAGCCTTGAAGACATCCAAAGGGGCTGGCATGAGTTTCCTGTTCATTACCTGTTTGGAGCTTCTATTGTTCTAATAGAAGTGATTTTAGCTTTTATTCATGTAATCATAATTATCCGCTGCAATGTCCCACAACTTAATAACAAGTATCAAATTAATCTAAACACCAATCTGCTTGTTTTAATAGTAAACATGACAGGTGTATCTGGTTCCGTTCAAATAATACACATTCATGACATTAATTCATTAGGTAATTTTAAATCATCATGATGTCTGACGCTTGATATTATTATAATTATGTACTGTATGAAATAAGTGTCGAATCCATCTCTGTGGCATGTCCGTGTAAATGCGTGTGTTACCATATATGGCTGTGCTCGCTGCGCGTATTTGCAAGTATAGCGACTTAAATGTGTGTAGTTTGTATGTTCTCTTTATGTAATATTTTTTACTTTGACAGTCCACCCTTTGGCAGTAAACAATAACTGCCATCAATTATTAACATAAGAAAAAAATATTTCATACCATAATCGGTGACCTAGACACAGGTATGTATGCATTTCGCAAATCAGATGCTTGACTATATTTGGGTAAGACAGGGAGGAGGACGAGACATCCTCTATATGCACTCAGCTGTCACGGGACCACTGGTTGGGTGTGGGACAACATTCAACCTATAGAGTATGCTGGGACAGTGCTTTGGCCTATAATGTCTGATTTGCGACAAACATTTCACACATACATGTACCTACGTCTTTGTACACTGATGTTTGGATTCAATTGAGGTTCTGCTGGGTAGATGAAGAAGACACAAACAAATCGTGACAGTGACATACAAAATTTTCATGATCTACATATTCCTATCATTTTCTGAACATTGTTTCCATTTCTGGAACGTATGCTAGGTCTGTTTAATCATTGAACAAGGGTTATAAGTAGTGTCCTTCCTAAATAACGTAAACCTTCGGAGTTCGGGAAGAGCCACTCATAAACCTTTCTTCCACATATATTAATGAGCTCTTTATCTGCAATGTGTGAATAGCCATTGTCTGACTGTTCCTGATTACCTCTGAACTCCATAACTACTAGACCTTTGATTTTTCTCTGATTTTAACAAACTGATCGGCTAATCCTGGGATCCTATAAGGAGATCACTCCTTCCTACAGAACCAGTTCCAGTCCCACACTCGACTCCTCATTAAAAAAAAACCTTGCAAAAATAGAATATCCCGAAAGAAAGTGTTTGTCAGCGGGAAAGAGAGAAAAGAGAAATAGAACAAAACAACTCTTGTTCATAACAAATCAATTACAATGACTGGTCTTTCTGCAGTCCTTTAGTACGCTCAGGTAGTGTCCAACAGTGCCGCCTCTCAGTCTTCACGGAACAGAGTCTCTGGTGATA
Source organism: Pseudophryne corroboree (assembly GCF_028390025.1). NCBI lineage: Eukaryota > Metazoa > Chordata > Amphibia > Anura > Myobatrachidae > Pseudophryne > Pseudophryne corroboree. The sequence continues at coordinate 489,819,431 of NC_086444.1, read as the reverse complement.
CTTTTGCGATCTCTTTGCCTTGCTCTTTGAATACACAGTTTACTTGGAACACACAGTTCACTTTGCTCTCCACCTTGCTCTTTGAACACACAGTTCACTTGGAACACACAGTTCACTAACTCGATGAATGTGAACAATAAACTACTTTGTCAAGAGTTCTCTCTGGGTCAGCAACCTTCTTGCAGTGGGACGAGTGGACCCAAGTCTTTCTTTCGGAGACCTTTAGTGCTGTCAACAAATCTTGGTATGGTCCTTTCCACCTGTCTATTAGGCAACCTGAGCGTAAGGGCAATCACACAGTCTCTTGGTTCATAATCAATACAGTTAGCATTTGGCATACCAGCAATCAACAGTTTCAAGTTCTTTTGTCAAGTTCTCAAATGCTGGCTCATTTCAACAAGGTACTGTACTGTCACCTCATTGGTGTATTTCTGATCATTGTGCGGATCAATCATGACATGAGGTTGTCTTCCAAAAACAACCCAAAAAAGACACAAATACCAAAACAAAAACACATTTCGAAGAGGGTGATTCGTCGAGTGAAGATCTGGGAGTGGTTCCGAAGCTACATAATACTAGTGGCAGTATCTATGATCACAATAGTACAATTTCAAGCTTTGCTAAACCTTTAGGGGTACCATTATCTGCACACAAATTTCTGTGCAATTTTTCTTTGCGGTAAACACAGCAGCATCCGTGGCGGCAGGAAATGCCTCTACCCAGTTTGAGAAAACATCAGTGCACACCAATACATAACAATATTTCCTAAAGGGTGTTGACTGTACGAAGTTGATTTGTATTTCCTGAAAAGCTCCGTGTGCAGGAGGGATATGGGATGGCTCTGTTGGTATTGCTTTACCAATATTCTTCCTCAAGCAAGTAAGACAGGTCATTGCTCCCTTACCTGCATGAGAATAGAATCCTGGCGCACACCAGTAGACTCAGTAGCCTGCACCTACCCTCTTTGCCTAGATGAGTCAGACCGTGTGCCACCTCAGCTAGACTTGGAAGGTATGCTCTGAGGGCTACTGGCTTACCGTGTCCATCTGCTCACAGTCCTGAGGACTCCTGGCCATACCTCTTTGTCCTCCAGACTGCCTCTTCCTGCAGGGAACACAAATTTTTGTATCTTAATTTTAACTATCGTGTGTTTGCAATGTAGAGTACCATGAGCATATCTAAAAAAAAAAGAAAAAAGAAACATCTCTAGAGGAGAGAAAGAAGATGAAAATTAAAAAGAAAATGTCCGGTTTGCCATTCACCAACAGGCATATCAGTGTCTATACAAAATTTCCCTTCACCAGTATTCCCATTCTCCAACCTTTGTGCATGACAAGGCACACTGCAGTAATACTGGTGTCATCGTGCTGTTGAGATATACTGGGTTTCGGCAGAACTCTGAAGGACCTAGGCATGTGGAGTTTGAACTGTAATTGGGTCCATGTATTGTACCACCCTGTGTGAACGCAAAAGAAGAAGAGGAAAACTGTAGAGAAACAGAATAGAGGTTGGTGACAGATGAGTTTGTAGAGGTGAAGAAGATTTTATAGAAATTTGACAACTGGATTGGGCACTACGGGGAAGTGATTCTCTACTTGGTCTATACAACTTAAAAAAAATTATTTGTGTCTTATCTCTACTGGGACTATCCCAGCCATCAATCCAGTGTCCTGTCCATCCTAAGTTCATAGGGAACCCGGTATCTGTGAGATAATTTCCTCTACCTGTGATGGACATGCATGTAGAACAGCGAAATGTAACATTAGTAAGTTGCATTTATTCTGTTCTTCCCATTAACCGAATCTGTGTTTTCTATATGGCTTATGATTCCTTACTATATGTCCCTTGGTCCTGTCTATGTGTTTAATAATGTGGCTTGTGTTTTCTGTCTAGGGGATCTATATTGACTATGTGTCCTACTACTACTACAATCTCTGGCAAAATGCCCTTCCTTCCTACAAGTGTAACATATTATTGACCATTAGGGATCTGGGGTTTGGACTGATGGGTCTTTCCTGTATGTGCCAGTATACGTACCGTCCTCAACCTCTCCACCTGTTGTTCTCTGCGCCTAGTACTATTCTGGTGATGTTCAATAGCACACTATCTAAGATTAGATACTGTGACCCCTTTCCAATTTTGCAAAGAAGTCTGCACCCTGACAGTCAATGCCTTATTGAGCCAGTCCATTTGCACAGAGACAGCCATCTCCATTTGCCGAATTAGTGTTTACGAGTGGTCTTATCCTGATGGAGAGTTTTTCTATTTCTGCAAGAGACAAAAACAAAAAAAGTTTAACAAGCTTCTAGGTCATGCGAAGTATTTCATTCAATCCCTATCATCCCGTACTAAGGGTCTGTACATGGTTCAACAAACATTTCCAAGCTCATCTTTCCTAGGGGCATTACTAGGAATGCATACCTCTTATATGGTAACTGAAAGAAATACCCTGGGGTTACCTTGTCTCTGTCTGCTTTCCCACTGGCAAATACTAATGTGCGGACAGATTTTTCTCCATTTCTGACGTTACTTTCTTGATTTTTTTTTATTTTTATTTTATTATTTTACTATATATGTACACAAATGATACCATAATTACCTGTTCCACTGGTCTCAGCCACTTCCCCCACAGGCTACTGCTCTTCTTTTACCGGTTGGATACTCCTCTGGGTGCATGAGAAATGGCTGAAAACAATCAGGTCACCTTCTCCTCCTAAATAAAACTTCAACATTCATTAGTACATATATAGGTTACAGTCATATTTTTCATATTTTTATTATTTTCTATAGTTTGTATGCTGGATGTAACTGCTTCCACATCTACATAAGGCGGTGTACTTGCATTTTTTTATTTTTTTACTTATTTATTGTTGCTACAAGTTCAAATAGTTCTTATATTTCCATTCTTGTCTTATATGACTTTGGTTAAACATACCACCTGCAATACCTTAGGATCAAACTCGCCAACCCCTCTTGCTGTCACAGGTTTAAACAATCTGTATGTCTGACCCTTTGTTTTCGGGATTTTATCAGACATATTCTTATCCTTAAGTTCTGCAATACCTCTGGTTCAAAGCTGCTCACCTTAGGGAATGGTTCTCTATCTTTGTCAGTCATACGTTCCCATTCAGACAAAAAGTCTTCAGCGTGTGGACCATATTTCCCACACATAATACTTTTTCCTTTAAACTTCGCTGACCCCCTGGGCCGCGGCTCTTCAACCTGAACCCTGGCTACAAGACGTCCACCGCTTGTGCAATTGGATCCCATCGTGGACTTTTTCCTTTTACGCAATCCCCAATGCACAATACGAATAGATGGTGAAAGATCTTAGAGCGCTTTCACCCACTCCTTCTCTACTAAGTACCACGACTCACTCCAGCGAGGCCCCTATCTGATTTCTATTCACTGGAAGTGTTTAGGAGTGACTTACCTATTCCAATGAATACACACCGCTGGAGATTTTCCTGAGAGAGACCAGCGAAAACTCCCTATAACCTTATACACAGATCACACTTGCGTATGCTCTATACAGCGCTAATGGTACCGCGATTTTACGCAAAAGCTCGTAAAGGGGTATCCAGTTGCACTATATATATCGCACCCACAAATGCGCGGTCCAATCGCACAGCATATAGGTACTTGTTACCTATCTGCCATACGACCACGGGTCAATGTACCAACTGCGACCCTCAGTCTGGAGCGTAATACAAAAACCTTTTAACTTCAATACTTCGCAATACAATGCACTATCACGCTCCTCTACAAATCACCTCACGATTTGCGTATTTCAATCTTTTACTAGCGTGAGTCAGCCGCCTCACACCACCAAGTCTCCACTCACTTGATGTACCAAACGACGGGATCCCGATTTCCCGGGGTTCGAATTTCACTCACTCCTACGTTCACTCACTCAGGTATACTTTGTTTTTCTGTACACAAAATTTGAATTCATTCAACTTGTTCTGTATAAACTTTTATGCAGAACTGTGTTTGTGTCTTTACCCTTACTTCCTTAAAATACTGTTATTTCAAATTTACCTATAAATTTACCTATATAGCAACAAATGTATCCTATTTCACACAGATCTATAATGACTCTAGCAATAATCAATAATTTAAAAGATATGATTCAGATTGGAAAGCTATCTTGCCGAACATACACTGATATAAATATACACATAATTATAATAATATTATATATAATATATATTTATATAATATGTATCACTTGACTCTCATAGAACCCCCACACAGTACACATCTACTGAATGAATGCATTTCCTTTAAAGTCTCTAATTTGAATATCAACAGAGGTTCATATGCCTTTCAAGAGGGTAGTGGGACAGGTTAATTAACATTTCAATGTCTATCCTAAACTAGCAAGCAGAGTTAACTGAATCCTAGAGGTAAAAGAAAAAAAAACTTTTTGTTTTCTGTGTGTAATTCTTACACTAAGTATTCATCTCTTAACTCTCACTAGGCCGAGCTGAAACTATTTGTAATTGACTATGGCAGGGCTTAAATAAATACAATGGAAACTCATAAATGGTGATTGATGTGACCAAGGAGAGCTGATTATTCTGAGCAGTGAAAATCAGCCATTTAGAAAAATGACCTTCCCAAAATGGCCGCTGCTCCTCCCCCTTCCACATCCATGATGGTTACACAAAATGTTGGACATGCCATGTGGTTAGTCCAAAATGGAGGACAGACCATGCGGCTTCCTTTGTCACAAAGAAATCACACATCATACAAGCACCTGAAGTTATTTTAGGCCTGAGTTAAAAATAAAAACTATATCAAGGCTATGCAGCAACTTTTAAATGTACTTTTAAACCTACTTAACAGATAAACAATCCAATCTGAATCAAACACAATATGACTAATTTGAACCTTGTTTTGCAACAATTAAAATACATTTTAGCATCTTAAATATTATGAGAAACGCATTGTCCCTTAAATTTCATATCATTGGCTTACTGATAACACAAAAATACATTAACGTGAATGTTATTTTCATCAGCTTCTCAATGCGTCCATTGGAGACGGTCAATTACAGCCACGTTTGTAATGTACAGTGCATCATTAAGACCCTGATATCCCGGACGAGCACCCATCTAAGAATGCCAAATTGATTTCTCACAAATATTTAAAATGCCCGCTCTAATATATATTGCAGACACCAAGTCGCATCTTATTACCATAAATGATAAAAGTGCGCTGTACATCGCAAAACACTGCATCCCATAAGAGAAAACAATACACCCACACATTATCTGAGTTCCAAAGCTCATTGATGTATATATTTGTTATCAAAAAGGATATGGATTCAATATATATTAAAAAGTACAGTATACCTATAGTTACAACTCATACAGTAAGCAGTTAATACATAAAGTTACATATACAGTTACATGCCAGCAATACAATAACATTATCCTTAAGTTATATAGATTCGTCTTTCCATATCACTCTCTCTCTCGCTCTGTAAAGTAATGCTGGGACTCCATCTTCCTCTGAGACCAAAAAGCAAGTAACTCTGAGACCAAAAGAAACAGGAACTACCTTCCTGTGTGACCAGCAAAATATGTTAACTAGTTTCTGGGGGAGGGGTTCATGATGAGTCACTATTCTCTTTGTATATTCTGATCAGATTCAGCCTTGAAGACATCCAAAGGGGCTGGCATGAGTTTCCTGTTCATTATCTGTTTGGAGCTTCTATTGTTCTAATAGAAGTGATTTTAGCTTTTATACATGTAATCATAATTATCCGCTGCAATGTCCCACAACTTAATAACAAGTATCAATTAATATAAACACCAATCTGCTTGTTTTAATAGTAAACATGACAGGTGTATCTGGTTCCGTTCAAATAATACACATTCATGACATTAATTCATTAGGTATTTTTAAATCATCATGATGTCTGACGCTTGATATTATTATAATTATGTACTGTATGAAATAAGTGTCGAATCCATCTCTGTGGCATGTCCGTGTAAATGCATGTGTTACCATATATGGCTGTGCTTGCTGCGCGTATTTGCAAGTATAGCGACTTAAATGTGTGTAGTTTGTATGTTCTCTTTATGTAATATTTTTGACTTCGACAATAACTACAGTGTACTACACCAGATGTAAGGGTTAATATTCTGAAAGTAGAAATCTGGATTTTTTTTTAAATTAAAGTTTATTTAAATGTGTCACACTTTTTAGCTATTACCTATAGCTAAATTAGTCATCTGATTATCACTATGTTGGACGTTACTGTTAAAGTTATATTATTTTCGTTTATATTCAAATGGTGCATATATTTTTTGTAGAACAATGTGTTCCAAAGAATGAGCAAACATCATGGAATTATTTTACAAAGAGGTTTTCTGGAAAGGATTTTGTTTGATTACATTAGCAAAGCCACTTCACAGCATAATACTGAAATAATTGTAACCATATACTGTATGTCATAAGCTAAGGATATACATTTAACGAGCTGAAAGAGGAACATGCTATAATAGGTTCAGCAACAGTAACTGATGTTATCAAATGGTATCTTAGCTCCACTATATAGCAACATTATATTGTATATAGGAGATTAGTCTTTTATTATCGGGTACACAAGGACAAGTTTTTAAAAAGTGGCTGTAAAAACATAAAATGTGAGTTGGCTAACTAATGGACTTTAAGTAAACCTTTTAGAATAAACAGCTTTATTTCCTGTTATAGTGTTTTAAACTGAATGTTATCAATTTCTGCCTAGACATAAATCATTATCATTCCGTAAATATTTTGTTTATATGTCCAAAGATATCTCATTCACAAATAATGCCAGCAACATTGAATTGCATAGTGTTGTATCACATTACCATATCTGATTATGGAGTCTTTGGAAATGAAAGTAAACAAAGTAGCTTACAGTATACATTTTTTTATTGTGTTTAAACTGCATTGATGGTCACAAGAGCTTGGGGTTTGGAGAAGATTCTATGGTATATTTAACTTTCTATACAAGCAGAGACAGATTAATACTGCTTTCACATCACAAACCCGGGTCCGACACAGGATTTTGAACCGGGAACCAACCTGGGTCAGACCTTTTCACACTACACTTTCAACCCGGGTAGGTCCCGGGTTGGCCCCATTTACACTGAACCCGGGTCACCCATGTAAACACTATGGATGTAGTTTAAAATTGACTTTTTCTAGCTCACAAAGATGAGGTGTCAAAAGGAAACAAAAGGGGATGGGGACTGCTCACAGCATTGCAGCAATCATGGCCGACGGAGCACATGTGTGTAGCCCTGAGTTCATGATTGTTTCTACTGTACTACTGTTTGATACAACCAGTGAGAGGTTATTTCAGCTTCTGACATTCTGTAGCATACTGTACAGATATTTCAGGAGGAGGGCGTAGTATTTGGAGTATATGGAGCTCCCTCACCTCATTATCACTCCAATCAAGGCTGAGTCTAACATTAGGAAGCTTTAGGCAGGTGCCTAGGGTGCAGATAACTGGGGGGAGGGGGGCACTGAGTCTATATATCACAAAATTAAGGATGTCTCTGGAAGAAACGTCCTTGTTGTACTTAATGCAAGTGGTGGCTGTAGTACTTGTCACACTTTCATCTGAAGTGCTGAGAAGTGGGTATTGGTGGTGGTTGGGGGCAGTAGGCTGAAGATTTGCCTGGGGTGCATAGAGACCTTACACTGACCATGACTCCAATTTGCCATGTCAATTAACCCTCACACTGCTGAACTTATAAAATACTGCTCTCTTGATGTCTGCAGTGTGCTGTCTTTGTGTCCAGGGCTGTGGCTGTTGACATCATCAATGGAGACACAGGAATCAGCACCTTTTTTGAGTCCCAGGTTGAATAACCTGTGTCAGACCCTTTCACACTGCACATTGACCGGGGTCCAACACATGTTTAATACTGCTTTAATCCCGAGTTGAAATGCTTGGTTGCTTGACCCAGGTTTTTCACTTTGGCACTTCTACAATGCACCTTGAACTAGGTTGACTCGGCAGGAAACCTGGGTTATTTTGGAAATGTGAAAGGGGTTAGTTGAGGGCACAGGGGAATCATGACCGGGACACTGCTCCACCTCTCACCAATGAGGCCACTTAGTTCCACCACCTGTCGCCAAATGTTCTTTCTTATACTGTACTGTACTCTAAATAGCACTATCACATAAAAGGAACATACATTTGGTAAAGCTGTAACAGGCAGCCATATAATTGGTAAGTAAGATCTACAGTTCAAAAACTAATTTGACTTTCTGGTAAAATGTATACAGCAGGGCTGTTACATTGCTCTTTTAAAGTTCTCTTTGGCACCCCTACATAACCCCCCCCATTAACATTGGGACAATTGCATGACCCTGTGACATCTCCCTGCTACTCTCCAGCACCACTGCATACAACTAAACTCCCCACTCCTGTTCTCTCTAACACCATTACACATAAACAGGGCAGCCACACGAGGGGTCTCTTCATGGACCACTTTAGAGAGCCCGGTTTGGTACTGTCCCACCAACATCTGCTACTAGATCTCAAAAATTTAATGAGCAAGCATTTGATTTGCACTGTCCTGGAAGTCCTCTTTCCCTCTCTCCCTACCTGCTTATTACCCTCTTGCTGTCTCCATCTGCCTCTCCCTGCCACCTCTTTCTCAACCACTGCTTCTGTTTGTCCCTCTTTGCTTGTTATCCTTACCCTGTTACCCTCTCCCCAACACCCTCTCCTCATTATCCTTAACATCTCTGGGACACCCTCTCCCTGTCCACCACTTGTTTTCCATGTCATCCTCTGCTTGTCATCCTATTCCCATCACTCTCTTCCCATCACCTTCCCATATCCCGGTCACCCTTTCCCTCTCACCATCTCACTCTCCCAGTCACCCTCTCTCTATCAATCTGTGCCTCTTCCTGTCACCCACTGCTAAACATCCTTTTTCTCACTATCACCTACTGCCATGTGGCATATTGAGAACTTGGGTTGGGCCTAAGTGTGTGTTTTTTCCTATCCGTACATACATTACAGTATGTGTGTCATTTTTAAAGTTGTTGAGGCAAATCAGAACTTGGTGTAAATGATACAGAGCAAATCGAAGCAAATCACAATGTGCAAGCAGAATTTAAAAAAAAAAAGAAAACAAATTGGGCAGAATTCAAACATTTTCTGCTAAAGTTTGGCTGAAAGTTGGTTAACAGTACTGTATGTTAATGCTTTATACATGCCTATTCAGCATCTAATATAGCCATGAAGTGTAGGGAGCCCCAGTGCAAAACCTTGCCAGGGTACATGTCATGAACCTCTACTTTCTTATTCACTCATGTCAGTGATAAATTCCCATTAGGATAACAGGATTTTGGCATACTGTATTAGCAGTTTATTTGGAAAGAACCAAAAAACACATGCTCACATTCTGTCTCTGAACATTGCTATGTATGAGCTCATAACATTTAATCAGATTATCAAAGTGAAATGTTGCATGATTGTATTGTTGCATGATTGTATGAAAATAACAAAATAACCTATGCCTGAATCTTTAACCCCTTTAGTAACTGTACTAATGGACTTTTCCCTCCAATCTCGCTCAATACACAATGTAATTTTTGTCCCTGTAGAGTCACTAAACAGTTCTTAAACCAAATCATCAAAAATGGACTATAATTTCCTGCAAGTTAATTTGGATTGTTTTATGGCAATGGCATATGTGTATGTTTTATTTTTTAATATCTCCATAAATATTATGAATTTTACACTCGTTTTAGCTGGCAGGCTCTGATTATTTAAAAACGTGTCTCATATTTGCTCAAAATGAAAACAACTCCAGAACATTTCCCCGTAAGTGTGGTATGTTTTTCAAAATAAACTTTACTGCAAAGTGAAGACATGTTTGAGCCAGAGCAATCCTTGTATAACGTCTGAATTTACACGATGATTTGGATGCCTTATTGGATTCAAAATCTATGTACAGATCTTTTCCACATGATAGATGCTAATTGGAGCTTTAGAATCTTTTGATTTTGTTACATTGTGCTCTTCATATTTACAGCTCTAATGTGTTCGATTTCATTGTACATTATTTCAGTCAGTTTAATTGTTGTATATTTTCCAAAACAGCTAAAATATTGACATATGGTAATGCTTGCTTTGGTTTCATTTTCTGCCAGTACTTCATCCAGATATATTACGTTCCAAAGTTTGAAAGCGTGCATAGATAATCAAAGCATCAATCTACAACATTAGGGCCAATAAAATAAAACATTGAAATTTTAAGACACTTTATTTGGAAAAAAACACAAAGTAACTTTAGTGATATAAGCCATTGACAGCATAAATGTTTTTGTCCTTAAAGTTAACCTAAATCTAAAAAATATTATGCTGCAGTTACTCTCGGGATCCTGTTCCATATTCAGCTTGAATGTCCTAGTTTTATAAAGTTCATGGATAAAGGCAAAGAAAGCAATTGTGATCTCATAAAACCAGTTCTAGGCTTGTATCCTTTCTAGGGGGTTGCCTATGAAATTCCTAATGATGGTGCATGCAATTAGACCAGGCATTCCCAACCTCGATCCTCAAGGCACACTAACAGTGCAGGTTTTCGTGATATCCAGGCTTCAGCACAGATGGTTAAATCAACAGAACTGGGGTACTAATTAAGGGGGCTGATTCTGAGAAGGACACAGCCGCATGTCCGCATGCAGCAGCCGCGCCCATCTGGTCTTGGCACAGCCTGTGAGGAGATGGTCACAGATCTGGCTGCGTATGCAGCCAGATCTGTGACCATCAATGCAAGGTGTAATTCATGGGTCAATGCAAGGTGTAATTCATGAATAGATGACTGCATACCATACTCAGATGAATGCAGAGTTCATAATATACTGTAATGGTACTGTATCTCTGTGTAGGAGACCAGATAATGATAGTTCCACTGCCTCCTCTGAGAGATGGTGTTGTGTGTATAAAAATAAAATACCACAGTTTAGGTAGACACAAAATATATCTGTTAAAAAAAAAAACCACAGACAAAATTAAAAATGAGAGGGTTGATGTGCTATCACTAGTGTGCAGGGGAAAGATGTAATGGGTTGGAAGTGCTGGATCAGCTGGAAAACCTGACTCCAACTTGGACTAACCTGCTGATGCTATATGGTATGCTGAAAAAATACCCACACTCCAATGGGTTTCGACCTGCTATGATTTCTTTTTCAAGTCTCAGGGCACTTCACAGGCAGGTTAGCTATTAAAGTGGCAGGCAGATTAAATATATATATATATATTTAAATATTTTATATATATATATATATATATATATATATATATAGTCACTTTATATGCGGTACTCATGGACTGCATAAGAATGGAACACAGATATGCTCTGTGAATAGTGTCAATGTTTTGGTATTATAAAACAATCTTATAACCTTCGTCAGGAATCAATATAACAATAATAATAATAATAATAATAATAATAATACCAACATTTTTATACATGAGTAATCACCCTGTGTAACATGCTGCTCATATGTGAAACATATTTGCTGACATCATCATCCACAGACCTCACTAGTGACATGACATCAGTGGCCAGAGACCATCACCATGGCAACTCTATATACAAAAGAACATGCAGGATAACTGTTAAGTACAAATAGACATGAATAATTCATTGTAGACACAATACCGTAAAATACTGTAGTATACAGACAACAAGGGACTAAAGAAAACAATTAAGGGACAGCATTTCGTTCAAGCCATGCAGAGAGATTGTATTTAATCTATTAATCCAATATGCCTCTTTCTGTAAAAGTAATGTACCACGATCACCCCCTTTATTGTTGTCAATTACATAATCTATCATTTTATACCAGCGTGTTGAAAGATTGTGTTTACAGGACTTGAAATGTTTCGCTACCGGCTGGTCTACGATTTTTCCTTCTAATGCCTGTTTGATGGGACTGCGGTGTTGCGCCATTCATTCCTGGAATTGGCAAACGTTTTTTCCTATGTAATAAAAACCACATGGCCATCTAATATAATAGACCACATATTTTGAAATGCAAATGTGAACGTGGCGAAGTTTAATCTAAATTCCTTAGTGAGGGTGTAATATATAATTACCAGTCTCCAAATAAGCACATGCAGTGTAACCTAGGCATTTGCAGTTGCCTGGCTTCTTAGATAAAAAGTACGTTACAGACTTGTTTAAATCCTGAAATAGCCATATGAACCACATAATCACTAATGTTCTAACCTTGCTTATAGCAAGGAAGAAGAGACTTATCAGACAGCATTGAGAGGTCAGTATCAGACTGAATTACTGGCCAGACCTTTTTAGCTGTGTTAACCAATTTTCTGCTTGCGGTTGTGTAATGGTTCACCCAAATTTATCACTGCTCACATTTATTCGATTTGAGTTTGAGCACAGGATTTAATTCTCTAGGCTGGGATAACGCTTTATTCTTAGCTTGTAACAAATGTTTCCTAGAATATCCCCTCTATAAGAACCTGTTAAATATTAAGTTCAATTGTCTAAGTGCATAAACTGGTTCGTTGCAAATATGATGAACTCTTAAAAACAGAGAATATGGTAAACCTTGTTTCAATAACACAGGGTGATGGCTTGAAGCTAATAATACGTTGTTGCAATCAGTGGGCTTACAAAATAAGGTCATAAACAATTATTATTTATAGAAACCTCAACATCTAAAAAATGGATTGAACTCTCTAGAATATTATAAGTAAACCTAATGTTGCCATACAAAGTATTGATTGCTTGCATCATTGTAACAACATCTTCTTTACTGTCTGCCCATAGAAAAACACATCATCTATATAGTATAGTATACAGGGGAATAAGTAACACATTCTCAGCATCACAAATGATTCTCAACCTGAAACATGCTTACAAGAAATTGGGAGTTGCTTCTGCTGTATTAGAGGGTGTTTTATAGTTACAAATATTCCTAATAGCTAATGTATTTATTGTACCCAATATAAATGACTGACAATATGGGCTCAATTTGAATGTAAGTGTATGTGATGTGTGCCTGGCATAAACCAGATGCATATGTTTACTGTTGCTGATGAGGTCAGGACTTCCATTATAAAAGCAGCAGAACCAAGGTAGGAGATCTGAACACTGTCTCAGAGACTCAACACATCCTGATCAACGTGTGTGCATTGAGACAGCTGTGTACAGAGATGAGACCACTTCTTGTAACATTAGCCTCCTTTAATTTTGCAATCAGCCGATTAAGTTTAAAGCTCCACTTTATTGCCCCCCTATTTATTTATACATATATATACAATACTCTCATTTTACGCTACGGGTACTTGGTGTATGCTCTATATAAAGTAGGCTGCTTCTCTCACTGAGTTCCCTGTTAGGAACTAGAACCTGTGCTGCTATCCTTCTAGCAGTACCCAAGAATCTGAAATGCCAAGTCAGATTCTTGGGTACTGCTAGAAGATAGCAGCACAGCTAGTGTGGGCAGAATTCAATGTTTGGAGTTGCCTGCTGAGCCCGATTGACCAATTATCTAATTAATCCATACTATATCTATTGAAGAGCCAGGTTATGTTAATATGGACTCATTTGTTACCTAAACCGGCCCAATGAATGTTTATTAGTAGCATTGCTTCAACTGAGGCCTTAATCATTATCTCCTATAAAATTTATCCCTGATGAAGTCTCAACAGGAGATGAAACACATTTGTGTTTTCTTATTAATTCTATATATATATATATATATATATATATATACAGATACAAAACCACAGCACTCGCCACAGAGTTTTCTGTATGTACAGTATATATATATATATATGTATATATATATATAATGAAGCAAGGACTGGCACTCCTTAGGATCCAAAAAACAACAGAGTGAGGGCCCAGGTGCCAGATGTTAAAATTGATAACAGAGTGGAAAGATACGGCACTCAAAGGACTTGATGTTTCCATGGTTACCCGCCGGAGGCAAACACAGCGCTGAAATTAGTGGGCGTATGTCTTCCCCTAACAATACATTATTGTAATTACAATATGTATATAATAATGCAAGACCATCCGACAATTTAAGGAAAGGATGGCACTGCACCGGCAAGCCATACGTTCTGCCCTTTCAGGCACCCCTCAAGAACAACCGGTTGCCCGCCATTTTCGTGAAGCAAAACACACATTGGCCAGTTTACGACACAAGGTCATTGACCATGTCCCTGCCAATTTACAGGGGGTGACCGGGGTGTCCTGTTATTACGTAGGGAAGCACGTTGGATTTTTGAGCTCCGTACACTCTCACCGTACGGTCTCAATGAGTCCAATAACTTGGGATGCTTCTTCTAGTCATGTAATGTCCCTTTATCAGGTAAAATTTTATTCTAATTGTGTCTGTGGATTTATTCTCTATATTATAAATCCAGGTTATTAAACACCACAGGGTTAATTTGACCTCTCTTTACGCCACTATAATAGTATTTATATTAGTGGGCGTATGTCTTCCCCTAACAATACATTATTGTAATTACAATATGTATATAATAATGCATGCCCAGCCTCTTGATCACTTCTTAGCAGTGTGTTGACATTTGTTGTTTCACGTTTTTATTCACGTTTCTAAGGTGATCATTCTTTGTTATTATTTCAGCGCTGTGTTTGCCTCCAGCGGGTAACCATGGAAACGGCGCTGGAGAGCGCGCGTCGCCCCGGGGTGACGTCATCAAGCCCCGTCCAGGAAGCACACACAGCGTGCATGATGGTTTGTGTGGAGGGTTATTTAAGGTAAGATTGTTTTATTTGTAAGTTATTCTTGTCCTGACGAAATTTATGGAAATAAATGAAACGTTGACCTATTGATGCTGCGCTGTCCGCTTGATATTTAAACCAGCTTATTGCTCTACATCAAGTCCGTTGAGTGCCGGATCTTTCCACTCTGTTATATATATATATATATATATATATATGGTTTTTGGAAGGCCAGCACTCCTTGTCTATAATGCCCAGTGAGATGGGGTCCCGTGAAGTTTGGCTGCAAGCTTAAATGCATTGTACAATCCATGAACTAAAACCCAATTTTTTGTATATTTACTGATGTATAGAGGTGAATGAACTTACCAAGGTGAGTGCTGCGTATGGTGAGAGCGATGTTTCCCTGTATATATATATATATAAATATATATATATATATATATACATACATACAATTGTGCTCATAAGTTTACTTACCCTAGCAGAATTTGTGATTTTCTGGCAATTGAATTCAGCCCAAGAAGTTACAGGAACTGGAGGCTTTTTGCCAAGAAGAATGGGCAGCTTTACCATCTGAGAAAATAAAGAGCCCCATCCACAACTACCACAAAAGACTTCAAGCTGTCATTGATGTTAAAGGGGGCAGTACACGGTAATAAGAACTGGGGTATGTAAACTTTTGATCAGAGTCATTTGGGTAGTTTCTGTTGTCATTATGATTTAAAAAGAGTAAACACAGTTGTTTGACAATAAATGGCTTCACCCAACCACTAACCATGAGTGAAAGAAAAGTTTGTGAGTTATCATTCATATTCTCTGACAAATGGCCAGAAAATCACAAATTCTGCTAGGGTATGTAAACTTATGAGCACAACTGTATATATTCACACACACAATCTGACTTTATGGCAACAAGTGATTGTTTTAACGATAAGTGTTATCTCATAATGTTGGATTTGTGACTCAAATTACCCCATGCATGGGAGTTCCATGAGTGTGGAAACATGTCTGATTTATATGCTCAATGTCCAAAGCTATATAAGTCACCATAGTGCTCTTAGATAGCATTGCCTCAATGTGAAAATGTGAAAATGTCCTTCCCTGTCATGATATTGCCTGCATGCAAGTAATGAGAAATACTCTGGAAGAGAAACAAGCATGAAGAGAAGGATGTAGAAATACAGGTGAGAAGAGAGAACCTCTCCATGGTAACAAAAGTTGGTCTGTTTGAACTACCCTTCTGGGATGTTATTTTGGGAACTATGACAAACCAATTAAAAGCTGAAGGGAATAGTGTCTTGATTAGTGGTGTTGTTGAGTTAGTGAGGGTGTCTGTATGAGGAAGGGACAGCTACATGAGGGAGAGAGCTGTCTGTGTATGGATGTGTGATGATGGGGGGAGCTTAACTCTAACTTGCCTCATGGCACTGGAGGGTTGTAATCTAATACCAAGACAGTTACGCCTACAGAATTTTTCATGATATCCACTTAATGTTGCTGTCACTGCAAATGCATTTAAAGCTGTAATTAGAGCTAACGTGGTAGAGTGGGATTTTGGACATATTGGGAATGTAACTTATTATATAGATAGAAATGGTACAGAGTTTGTACCATCTAAGGATAAATGGTAGAACAGCTAATGGTTCACAGATACTCATTTTGCTAGTTCTAAAAATGGCACATTCTCATACAGTATAAGTGAGGAGCACCTTGGGAAGGACAAAATATGCGAGACAATCTTGTGTGGGCTCTACTGTCCTGGAATCCATGTGGCAGTTAAGAGATATTACCAGTCTTTTCCAGACTCTCAGAAAGCCTTCCCTAGACTTACAAATGCATCTCCTTACATCTTTTCCTACAGCGCCGCATATGAACATCCCAATCCCGGCTTGACATGGCGTGACATCCCATTCTCGGAAGGTCATGGTGTGGCATCCCTACGGCAAACAACAATAGAATCCACGCCATGCAATACACAATATAACTGCTAGGTGGCGAATTCTTGATGGATGTAAACTACAGTACTGAAAACAATATTGTTTTAGTGGACGATGATCTCTGATAAGCCGGCCAATCACATTTAGGCAGTGTAAACAGTCACTGTGCTCGGCACCTCATCCCAAGCTTCATTTCTACAGAATTCTACTCTACTGCATGCCACCAAGCTGCATTGGACTCTAAATTGATATTGACTTACTGTTGCAATGACGCAAACTGGCATACTTACTGTAGCTTTGGTTGTTAACAGACGTACGCTCAACATTCACAACCCAAGTTCATTTCTTTTCCAATAATGATCAGGTGCTCTGCTGAACTCTTACCACCTCCTCCCACCATCATTAACTTCTATTCAATGCCACCATAATCTGAGCACGGTATTGCCATTTACTTTAACGGGCCATCCATAAACTGTTGTTACAGGATGTAAAGAATCCTGTTATAAAAATGCACAGGAAGTTTTTCATAAAGAGAGATCATTTCAGGTTCAATATTCTGGAAATACCCCGCTCCACTTTATGTTTTGCTCTGCGATATCCCTCTCCAGACAGATGGCCTGGTAAAGTGTTGAATACAGTACAATGTCAATAATGGTATACTCTAAAATGCAGCTGGGTGGCATAACATACAAAAGACAGGTGTTGGCAAGTTGGGAGCAATGTATTGAGTTTGGCAGAGTACAGTACCTTAAGAATATGCCTACAGTATATGAAATGCTGGGCATGCATTTTCACACCAACACAGATATTAGATGTATATTGTTGAGTATTGTTATTAAACACAGGACACACCAAATTACTTAATCATTTATTACACAGTCAACTGCAGATCTGCATTCATGACAAAACGCTGTTCGGTACTACTGTATAGTGTAATAAATGATAAGTTTCATCAGCCAATCAGCAAGCTGTGCTACAGAAGCTTTGTTGGCTATTTGACGCATGCACTGTGCAGTTTAGGAAAAGCCAGATCTGGTGGATACAAAGTTGTATTACACTCTCCGGCTTTTCCAGCACTTCAGTACGTTACGTTACAAGGTTATGTAATGTTAAGTTACTTAGAAGACCAGGCAGTGGCATGGCAACGTGGGACTAGCAAGACCAGCTACATTGCGTATGGAGCAAAGATGTAGCAGGACATGTCTGTACTGGAAGCCATTAATAGTAATTCCCACACCTACTGTATATTTATTTACTAAATAGTGGGTTCTTCGAAGTGGAGATGTTGCTCATAGCAACCAATTAGATTCATCTAATAATTTATCTTGCAACTTTTAGAAGATAATATCTAAAATCTAATTGGTTGCTATGGGTAACATCTCCACTTCTAAAAACCCGCTCTTTTCGTTAATATACCCCTTATTGTGCTGATCCCTTTTGTGTATATTGCCATGGACCTTGCTGGTCCACTATAGAAGTCAGCCTGAGGATATCAATATAGTTTGGTAGTGGTAGGGTGTGCCACTCACTATCCAGAGGTGGCGCCACTAAGTAACATACAATTCAGTAAAGTAGCTAGGAACTTTGAAGTGTTTGCTAAGGGAGGTAGAAGCTCTGTAGAAAATGGAATGAGATACAATTATGCCTTACTTAATGTTTGCAGTCCAGGAGGTACCCCAAGCCTCTCCTGTGTTTACCTGTTTTCATTTACAATGTGGGAGACATCCTGGAGAAGTATTATTATTATTATTATTATTATTATTATTATCCTTATCCTTTACTTATATGGTGCCACGGGAGAGGGGTCTCCAGTACTTTGCAAAGTATATAAACAGAAACAGTATGAAAACAACAAGAGAAAAGTGACTTATAGTATAAAACATAGCAGAACAAGGTTTATAGACATTTGCTGCTGCTGCTGCTGCTACAGCAGCAGCAGCAGCAGCAGTAGTAGTCATAAGACCCAAGAAAAAAGTGGGTGGCTGAACCCAAAGGTTTGGTGCTATTGTTGGCAGTGGGGAAGAGCTTATGGTATAAGTGAAGGAAGGAAAAGCATAAAGAAGAGGGCCCTGCTTATGAGAGCTTGCAGTGTATTTGACATGATACAGGAGAGATAGAAGCAACAGCCTTCAATGAAAAAAAAATGATGATCCATTTGTATCTCAAATGCTAGAGTAATTACGAATTATCGCCCCTCTAAATCAGTGGTTCTCAAACTCAGTCCTCCGGACCCCACACGGTTCACCACTGGTTTCTCGGAAACCGAACCCCCCCGAACTTCACCCTTTTTACACGGGTCCGAGCCATACTCGGATTCTACCGTATGGCTCGGGTAACCCGAGCACGCCCGAACGTCATCATCCCGCTGTCAGATTCTCGCGAGATTCGGATTCTATATAAGCAGCCACGCGTTGCCGCCATTTTCACTCGTGCATTGGAAATGTTAGGGAGAGGACGTGGCTGGCGTCCTCTCCGTTATTGTTGAACTTGATTGTGCACTATTGCTTAATTGTGGGGAGGGCTGGGGAGCAGTTGTATAATATAGGAGGAGTACAGTGCAGACTTTTGCTGATCAGTGACCACCAGTTATACGTTCTCTGCCTGAAAAAAACGCTCCATATCTGTGCTCAGTGTGCTGCATATATCTGTGCTCACACTGCTTTATTGTGGGGACTGGGGAGCAGCTGTAATATATAGCAGGAGTACAGTGCAGAGTTTTGCTGACAGTGACCACCAGTATACGTTGTCTGCCTGAAAAACACTCCATATCTGTGCTCAGTGTGCTGCTTTATTGTGGGGACTGGGGACCACCAGTATAATATTATATAGAAGGAGTACAGTGCAGAGTTTTGCTGACCAGTGACCACCAGTATATAATATATAGCATTACGGTACAGTAGGCCACTGCTGTACCTACCTCTGTGTCGTCATTAAGTATACTATCCATCTACATTCTATACCTGTGGTGCATTTTAGTTTTGAAGTTTGCTGATACAGTGACCACCAGTATACTACAGGTTGAGTATCCCATATCCAAATATTCCGAAATACGGACTTTTTTGAGTGAGAGTGAGATAGTGAAACCTTTGTTTTCTGATGGCTCAATGTACACAAACTTTGTTTAATACACACAGTTATTAAAAATATTGTATTAAATGACCTTCAGGCTGTGTGTATAAGGTGTATATGAAACATAAATGAATTGTGTGAATGTAGACACACTTTGTTTAATGCACAAAGTTATAAAAAATATTGGCTAAAATTACCTTCAGGCTGTGTGTATAAGGTGTATATGAAACGTAAATGCATTCTGTGCTTAGATTTAGGTCCCATCACCATGATATCTCATTATGCTATGCAATTATTCCAAAATACGGAAAAATCCCATATCCAAAATACCCCTGGTCCCGAGCATTTTGGATAAGGGAGACTCAACCTGTATATAAAATAGCAGTACGGAACGGAAGGCCACTGCTGTACCTACCTCTGTGTCGTCATTAAGTATACTATCCATCTACATTCTATACCTGTGGTGCATTTTAGTTTTGCAGTTTGCTGACACAGTGACCACCAGTATACTATATATAGCAGTACGGAAGGACACTGCTGTACCTACCTCTGTGTCGTCATTAAGTATACTATCCATCTACATTCTATACATGTGGTGCATTTTAGTTTTGCAGTTTGCTGACACAGTGACCACCAGTATACTATATATAATAGCAGTACGGTACGGAAGGCCACTGCTGTACCTACCTCTGTGTCGTCATTAAGTATACTATCCATCTACATTCTATACCTGTGGTACATTTTAGTTTTGCAGTTTGCTGACACAGTGACCACCAGTATACTATATATAGCAGTACGGAAGTCCACTGCTGTACCTACCTCTGTGTCGTCATTAAGTATACTATCCATCTACATTCTATACCTGTGGTGCATTTTAGTTTTGCAGTTTGCTGACACAGTGACCACCAGTATACTATATATAATAGCAGTACGGTACGGAAGGCCACTGCTGTACCTACCTCTGTGTCGTCATTAAGTATACTATCCATCTACATTCTATACCTGTGGTGCATTTTAGTTTTGCAGTTTGCTGACACAGTGACCACCAGTATACTATATATAGCAGTACGGAAGTCCACTGCTGTACCTACCTCTGTGTCGTCATTAAGTATACTATCCATCTACATTCTATACCTGTGGTGCATTTTAGTTTTGCAGTTTGCTGACACAGTGACCACCAGTATACTATATATAATAGCAGTACGGTACGGAAGGCCACTGCTGTACCTACCTCTGTGTCGTCATTAAGTATACTATCCATCTACATTCTATACCTGTGGTGCATTTTAGTTTTGCAGTTTGCTGACACAGTGACCACCAATATACTATATATAATAGCAGTACGGTACGGAAGGCCACTGCTGTACCTACCTCTGTGTCGTCATTAAGTATACTATCCATCTACATTCTATACATGTGGTGCATTTTAGTTTTGCAGTTTGCTGACACAGTGACCACCAGTATACTATATATAATAGCAGTACGGTACGGAAGGCCACTGCTGTACCTACCTCTGTGTCGTCATTAAGTATACTATCCATCTACATTCTATACCTGTGGTGCTTTTTAGTTTTGCAGTTTGCTGACACAGTGACCACCAGTATACTATATATAGCAGTACGGAAGGACACTGCTGTACCTACCTCTGTGTCGTCATTAAGTATACTATCCATCTACATTCTATACATGTGGTGCATTTTAGTTTTGCAGTTTGCTGACACAGTGATCACCAGTATACTATATATAATAGCAGTACGGTACGGAAGGCCACTGCTGTACCTACCTCTGTGTCGTCATTAAGTGTACTATCCATCTACATTCTATACCTGTGGTACATTTTAGTTTTGCAGTTTGCTGACACAGCGACCACCAGTATACTATATATAGCAGTACGGAAGTCCACTGCTGTACCTACCTCTGTGTCGTCATTAAGTATACTATCCATCTACATTCTATACCTGTGGTGCATTTTAGTTTTGCAGTTTGCTGACACAGTGACCACCAGTATACTATATATAATAGCAGTACGGTACGGAAGGCCACTGCTGTACCTACCGCTGTGTCGTCATTAAGTATACTATCCATCTACATTCTATACCTGTGGTGCATTTTAGTTTTGCAGTTTGCTGACATAGTGACCACCAGTATACTATATATAGCAGTACGGAAGGCCACTGCTGTACCTACCTCTGTGTCGTCATTAAGTATACTATCCATCTACATTCTATACCTGTGGTGCATTTTAGTTTTGCAGTTTGCTGACACAGTGACAACCAGTATACTATATATAATAGCAGTACGGTACGGAAGGCCACTGCTGTACCTACCTCTGTGTCGTCATTAAGTATACTATCCATCTACATTCTATACCTGTGGTACATTTTAGTTTTGCAGTTTGCTGACACAGTGACCACCAATATACTATATATAATAGCAGTACGGTACGGAAGGCCACTGCTGTACCTACCTCTGTGTCGTCATTAAGTATACTATCCATCTACATTCTATACCTGTGGTGCATTTTAGTTTTGCAGATTGCTGACACAGTGACCACCAGTATACTATTTATAGCAGTACGGAAGGCCACTGCTGTACCTACCTCTATGTCGTCATTAAGTATACTATCCATCTACATTCTAAACCTGTGGTGCATTTTAGTTTTGCAGTTTGCTGACACAGTGACCACCAGTATACTATATATAATAGCAGTACGGTACGGAAGGCCACTGCTGTACCTACGTCTGTGTCGTCATTAAGTATACTATCCATCTACATTCTATACCTGTGGTGCATTTTAGTTTTGCAGTTTGCTGACACAGTGACCACCAGTATACTATATATAGCAGTACGGAAGGCCACTGCTGCACCTACCTCTGTGTCGTCATTAAGTATACTATCCATCTACATTCTATACCTGTGGTGCATTTTAGTTTTGCAGTTTGCTGACACAGTGACCACCAGTATACTATATATAATAGCAGTACGGTACGGAAGGCCACTGCTGTACCTACCTCTGTGTCGTCATTAAGTATACTATCCATCTACATTCTATACCTGTGGTGCATTTTAGTTTTGCAGTTTGCTGACACAGTGACCACCAGTATACTATTTATAGCAGTACGGAAGGCCACTGCTGTACCTACCTCTGTGTCGTCATTAAGTATACTATCCATCTACATTCTAAACCTGTGGTGCATTTTAGTTTTGCAGTTTGCTGACACAGTGACCACCAGTATACTATATATAATAGCAGTACGGTACGGAAGGCCACTGCTGTACCTACCTCTGTGTCGTCATTAAGTATACTATCCATCTACATTCTATACCTGTGGTGCATTTTAGTTTTGCAGTTTGCTGACACAGTGACCACCAGTATACTATATATAGCAGTACGGAAGGCCACTGCTGTACCTACCTCTGTGTCGTCATTAAGTATACTATCCATCTACATTCTATACCTGTGGTGCGCCTTTTTTTTTTTCTTTGCATCATGTGCTGTTTGGGGACTATTTTTTTGAAGTGCCATCCTGTCTGACACTGCAGTGCCACTCCTAGATGGGCCAGGTGTTTGTGTCGGCCACTTGTGTCGCTTAGCTTAGTCACACAGCGACCTTGGTGCGCCTCTTTTTTTCTTTGCATCATGTGCTGTTTGGGGACTATGTTTTTGAAGTGCCATCCTGCCTGACACTGCAGTGCAACTCCTAGATGGGCCAGGTGTTTGTGTCGGCCACTTGTGTCGCTTAGCTTAGTCACACAGCGACCTTGGTGCGCCTCTTTTTTTCTTTGCATCATGTGCTGTTTGGGGACAATTTTTTTGAAGTGCCATCCTGCCTGACACTGCATTGCCACTCCTAGAATGGCCAGGTGTTTGTGTCTGCCACTTGTGTCGCTTAGCTTAGTCACACAGCGACCTTGGTGCACCTCTTTTTTTCTTTGCATCATGTGCTGTTTGGGGACAATTTTTTTGAAGTGCCATCCTGCCTGACACTGCAGTGCCACTCCTAGATGGGCCAGGTGTTTGTGTCGGCCTCTCGTGTCGCTTAGCTTAGTCACACAGCGACCTTGGTGCGCCTCTTTTTTTCTTTGCATCATGTGCTGTTTGGGGACAATTTTTTTGAAGTGCCATCCTGTCTGACACTGCAGTGCCACTCCTAGATGGGCCAGGTGTTTGTGTCGGCCACTTGTGTCGCTTAGCTTAGTCACACAGCGACCTTGGTGCGCCTCTTTTTTTCTTTGCATCATGTGCTGTTTGGGGACAATTTTTTTGAAGTGCCATCCTGCCTGACACTGCAGTGCCACTCCTAGATGGGCCAGGTGTTTGTGTCGGCCACTTGTGTCGCTTAGCTTAGTCACACAGCGACCTTGGTGCGCCTCTTTTTTTCTTTGCATCATGCGCTGTTTGGGGACTATTTTTTTGAAGTGCCATCCTGCCTGACACTGCAGTGCCACTCCTAGATGGGCCAGGTGTTTGTGTCAGCCACTTGTGTCGCTTAGCTTAGTCACACAGCGACCTTGGTGCGCCTCTTTTTTTCTTTGCATCATGTGCTGTTTGGGGACTATTCTTTTGAAGTGCCATCCTGCCTGACACTGCAGTGCCACTCCTAGATGGGCCAGGTGTTTGTGTCGGCCTCTCGTGTCGCTTAGCTTAGTCACACAGCGACCTTGGTGCGCCTCTTTTTTTCTTTGCATCATGTGCTGTTTGGGGACAATTTTTTTGAAGTGCCATCTGTCTGACACTGCAGTGCCACTCCTAGATGGGCCAGGTGTTTGTGTCGGCCACTTGTGTCGCTTAGCTTAGTCACACAGCGACCTTGGTGCGCCTCTTTTTTTTTTTGCATCATGTGCTGTTTGGGGACAATTTTTTTGAAGTGCCATCCTGCCTGACACTGCAGTGCCACCCCTAGATGGGCCAGGTGTTTGTGTCGGCCACTTGTGTCGCTTAGCTTAGTCACACAGCGACCTTGGTGCGCCTCTTTTTTTCTTTGCATCATGTGCTGTTTGGGGACAATTTTTTTGAAGTGCCATCCTGCCTGACACTGCAGTGCCACTCCTAGATGGGCCAGGTGTTTGTGTCGGCCACTTGTGTCGCTTAGCTTAGTCACACAGCGACCTTGGTGTGCCTCTTTTTTTCTTTGCATCATGTGCTGTTTGGCGACTATTTTTTTGAAGTGCCATCCTGCCTGACACTGCAGTGCCACTCCTAGATGGGCCAGGTGTTTGTGTCGGCCACTTGTGTCGCTTAGCTTAGTCACACAGCGACATTGGTGCGCCTCTTTTTTTCTTTGCATCATGTGCTGTTTGGGGACAATTTTTTTGAAGTGCCATCCTGCCTGACACTGCAGTGCCACTCCTAGATGGGCCAGGTGTTTGTGTCGGCCACTTGTGTCGCTTAGCTTAGTCACACAGCGACCTTGGTGCGCCTCTTTTTTTCTTTGCATCATGTGCTGTTTGGGGACAATTTTTTTGAAGTGCCATCCTGCCTGACACTGCAGTGCCACTCCTAGATGGGCCAGGTGTTTGTGTCGGCCACTTGTGTCGCTTAGCTTAGCCATCCAGTGACCTCGGTGCAAATTTTAGGACTAAAAATAATATTGTGAGGTGTGAGGTGTTCAGAATAGACTGGAAATGAGTGGAAATTATGGTTATTGAGGATAATAAAACTATGGGATCAATATGACCCCAAAATTCTATGATTTAAGCTGTTTTTTAGGATTTTTTGTAAAAAAACACCCGAATTCAAAACACACCCGAATCCGACAAAAAAATTTCGGTGAGGTTTTGCCAAAACGCGTCTGAATCCAAAACACGGCAGCGGAACTGAATCCAAAACCAAAACACAAAACCCGAAAAATGTCCTGTGCACATCACTACTTACAGTACAATACATTGCAGGACAAGTACAAGATATAATAAAATTTCTGCATCAGCAGTCATAACACTGAAATGAGCATCAGGGTGGCAGAAGCCAAGGGCTAGGTGCTATTGTAGGGGATGTGGAGTAGATGATAATATAAGTAAGAGAATGAAAAGCACACGAGGGGAGAAGGTCCTGCTCATTAAAGCTTACTTTTTAACTGTGACACGGATGCGGTAGAGAAGTGAGCATGGAACAGAGAGTTAGAATGAGAGATGGCTGGGTTTCATGAATATGTGGGCCTTAAGAGCCCATTGGAAGTTTTGTAGAGAGGTGAAGAGTCAGATAGGGAGAGGTAGAGAATTTCGGAAATAGGGAGCAGCACATGCAAAATTTTGGATGTGGGAGTAGGTGAGGCGGCATGCATTTGTGAAGCAAAGAGGGTGGGTGGGAGTGTAAAGGGAGAAAGGGTCAGAGATATATATATATATATATATATATATATAGGAGAGGAATTGGTGAGGGCTTTGTAAGTGTGATAAGCTTGAATTTGATTCTGAATGGTAAGGGGAACCAGTGTAGGGCTTGTAGGAGAGTGAGGCAGACATAGTACATTGATAGAGGAAAATGAGCCAGGTAGCAGCATTGAGGACATATTGGAGAGAGGTGGTAGTCAGCATGGCCAGTTAGGGGGGTTTTACTGTAGTCCATGGAGATGACCAGTGAGTAGATGAGGATCTTAGTAGCACCAAGGGTGAGAAATGGCAGGACTGCATAAGGAAATAAATGTGCGGTCAGGGGAGGAAAGGTAAATGTGAATATCATCAGCATAGATATGATATTGGAGGTCAAAAGAGCTACAGAGTTCACCTAAAGAGGATGTACAGTATATAGAGAGAATAGGAGACATCCAATAATGGAACCTTGGGGGACACAAGCTGCATGTGGGTGTAGAGTGGAGTTATGAGAGGAGACAGATAATAGTCAGAGATGTAGGAAAACAGCCAGGAGAGGGCAGACCAAGGGAGTGAAGGATTTGTAGGAGGAGTGAGTGGTACACAGTGTCACAAGCAGCAGAGAGGTCAAGAAGCAGTGGCCTTTTCGATTTGGCAACAAGGAGATCATTGTTGACTTTTGTGAGGGAATCTAAGAGGACAGAAGCCAGACTGAAATGGTTCAAGCAGGGAGTAGGAGGATAGAAAGATGGTAAGGCAGTTGTAAACAATATGCTCAAGGACTTTGGAGGCAAAGGGGAGGAGAGAGATTGGTCAGCAGCTGCAAAGAGTGTTAGCAACAAAGGTAGGTTTTTAAGAATGGGGGGGAGCATATCTGGAGAATATGGAATTCCAGGGTTGAGGTGTTGATCTGCAAAGGTTAATAGTGGTCCCTGGAGCAACAGAGTTAAGAGCAGAAGTAATGGAGGCATTATATATGTAAGTGGCTTGTTCAGAGCAGGAGAGAGAGAATAGAAGAGAGAAGTGAGTTGAGCAGGGAGGATAATGAAACAGTGTTTATAGTCTCAATGTTATGCAAAGTGATGGTAGCATTAGGAGCCAGAGGTGGAGATGCAAAAAAAGATAAGTTAAAAGAGAGCAGGTTTTTTTTTGTGGTGGGAATGGGAAGTTGGAGCAATCAGAAAAATTAGAAAAAAGTGAGTGGAGATTAGATCAAGTGAGTTCCCACTCACATAGTAGGGTGAAGAGGTGCACTGGGAGAGACCAACCAATGATGTGAGGTTAAAGAGTTTAGAGGCAGAGAATTCTGTGGGGATATAGATTGGGATGTGGAATTCACCTAATATAATAAGCAAAGATCTGTAGAGAGGAAGCAAAGTTGTCAAGGAATTTGGAGGGGATTCAATTTCTCTTCATTTGATCCCTCAAATGAAGATGCAGTGTCAATTCTCTTCTCATCTTCCTAATCAACTACCTCTCCTCTTGATCCTATACCTTCAGAAATAAGTAAAGCTCTGTCTCCTGTGCACATCCCAACCTTAACTAAAATCTGTAATCTCTCTCTCTCTCTCTCTCTCTCTCTCTCTCTCTCTCTTTATCCTGGTATGTTTCCTTAACTGTTCAAGCATGCAGTGATTACTCGCATTCTGAAATAACAAACTTCTGACCCTAATTCTCTCTCTACCATCCCAACTCTCAGCTCCATTGCCTCTCCAAGCTACTTGAGAGACTTGCCAACACTCACCTCTTACTCTTTCTGACTAAAGTAGTGCATGATCTGGTCACTGCTAAGTCATTACTCACTTCATATTATTCTAGCTCTCTCTGCTGCTTTTGACACTGTTAACCACTCTCTCCTTGTACAAACACTACAATCCCTAGGTCTTCAGGAAACAGCCCTTTCTTGGTTCCCATCCTACATATCTAAGCACTCTTTCAGTGTCCGCTTTTCTGAATCCACCTCCTCTTCACTGCTTCTATCAGTTGTAGTAGCCTAAGGCTCAGTCTTATGTCCTCTTCTTTTCTCAATCTACACCACATCTCTTGGAAAACTAATCAGCTCTTTTGGATTTCAGTATCATATGTACATGGATGATACGCAAATCTACCTATCCTCACCTGATTTGTCACCATCTGTATTGGGCCGTGTCACTGAATGCCTTTCTACCATTTCATCTTGGATGTCATCTTGCCACCTCTAACTTAATATTTCCAAAACAGAGTTAATTATATTAACACAGACCAATAGTAGTTACCAACCTGATATCTCTATCACTGTTGAGAACTCAACAAAAAATCCTATCCCACAAGCTTGCTGCCTATGTGTCCTTCTTGACTGTCTTTTGTGTCCCACATTTAATCTGTAGCAAAATCACTTTACATGCACCTAAAAAACATATCAAAAATAAAAAAAAAATACCTTACAGAAGATACTGCAAAAACTCTAATCCATGCTCTCATTATCTCCCACATTGATAATAGTCTTCTTACTGGTCTTACCAAAAAGAGACTCTCAACACTACAATCCATATGGAATGCAGTTGCGAGGCTAGTCTTCCTCACTAGATGTTCATCGTCTGCGGATGCACTCTATCAGTACCTCCATTGGTTACCTGAATTCTACCATATTCAATATAAAATACTTTTACTCACACACAAAAAACAATAATAATTCAGACAGGATTTTCACGTGTATATATGCAAAATGGCATTGTTATAAATATGCACTCAGATGTTTGTGAAAAACTGATAGTATGATTACAAATACTTGCATGTGAAGTGGTAAGTTTTTACAGAGTCCAAAGAGGTAGTTCAGTACGGAGTACCCAGGTTATATAGACATGAGGTGTTTGTTGTGTAAGTGAACTCACATTTGTTGGTTTAAAGTACACAACCTGTATTAATGATTTTTTATAGAACGTTCTCTTTATGTTTTCCATTGGTTTAACATCGGTGTATTGTTGAAACTATGTTTCAATTCTAACTACAATTAGGATAGATGTTTGCACAACCTCATATCAGCCACAGTCTCAATAATGTTCTTTTAATAATAAAACAAAATGTTTTTGCAATGATTTCTACCAAGCTCCAGTATTCCCACTTATGTGGCTAGCAATACATTATCTTAAATAAATATACTAACATACCAACCATTTAGGATTTAACACTAAGTCTATAGTCTGGAGATAGCAAACATTGCTGTTTATCTACAACAACACATCATAAGGCTCTCTAGTACAAAATCAGATGCCTTATACCAATGGCAATGTTATAATTCTTTATTACCCAAGTAATAGTGCAGTACAAACAGTTGAGCTGCAGTGGTGTTCCATATATAATTACCTAAATATTAGTGCATTGCAAACAATTGAGATAATCTGCAGTGGTGTTCTATATATGATTACCTAAACAATAGTCCAATACAAAATATAAACCCTTTCGCTACTAGGGTACTAGATGTTAAAAAAAGAACTGCCCTATTCAGTTAGTTTGATCCAGATTTTTTTAGATCTTCAATATTTGCTAAGGTACCACAGGCCCCATATTTTACTTGTGGGGATTTCCTTCAAATGGACACCACAAGTATAGAATTGGAAGCTGTGTTGCCACAGATTGGGTGAATAAACCCAGTATTGTACATGAGCCCTAAACTACTTTCTGGGAAACAGACTATTTTATCTATGACAGAAAGGTGCAAAGTGAGCAACAGAGGCCCTTTGGTTCTACTGGCTTGTAAGATCATATATGTTGGTCACTGACCATATGACCATACATTGGATCCAGAACAATTTCAAAGTAATAAAGTAAGTGAATTGTTGATTCTTGGTACTACGGCCATTCCACTTTACAGTGGAACATAGAACAGGTTTATTACATAAAAATGTAGATGTGCTATCAATGAAATTTAAAGCTCACTGCAATGCCACCATATTTAACAACATTGGGGATGGAGGGAAGAGGTGTGGGGGGTAACTATGTATATTCATGAAGAAAAAAAATGTGTTTTAATCCCATCCAATTAGGATAGAGTTCAGGTGAAGCTTCGGGTTTATAAAGGTGCTCTGTTCCTGTGGTTTCAGTGATGAATGCGATGAATGCTAGATACTCTATCTGAATTAATAGAGATGTAATCCACAATAGATCAGCAAAGGACAAATTATACATAAATGTAAAGATAGATAGATAGATAGATAGATAGATAGACAGATAGATAGACAGATAGACAGCATATATATATATATATATATATATCTCCTATATATTAGCCCAAGTCTGTGACTCTGTGCCTGCCCGTAACGCTGGGCGGAGTCACAGATGTGGGCTAAGCTACTGACGTCACACACCCTTCTCCCCCCGGACCCGCGCCGAAGATGTGAGGGCGGGAGGCGATGCTCTGTCTGAAGCCGAGCGCCTGTCACTCCCGCTCCCCGCCTGAGCCCCGGCACCTCTCTCCTGCCGTCTGCCCAGTGAGGAGAGAGGCAACCCTCCGTCCGGACCTCCAGGTACAGCGGGTCCCCGGCTGCCTGGGGGGGGAAGGAAAGATGTGCCTGGCGCCCTGGGGGGGAGATGTGCCTGCCGAGGGGGAAGGTCTGCCTGGCGGGGGGGACATGTGCCTCGCGGGGGAGATGTGCGGCTCACGCGGCAGCGGGGACAGCGCACACTGCTGTGCTCCCCAGCTGCAGAGGGAGGTGTGCCTGGCGTGGGGGACACACATGTGCCTGGTTGGAGGGACACACATGTGCCTGGCTGGGGGGGGGGAAGATGTGCCTGGAGGGGGGGGGGATATACTGTACATGTGCCTGGCTGGGGGGGAGATGTGCCTGGCTGGGGGGGGACATGTGCCTGGCTGGGGGGGGACATGTGCCTGGCTGGGGGGCGGGGGAAATGTGAGGCAGAGCGCCTCACGCGGGAGCAGGGACACCCCACAGTTACCCTGACACTGCGCCTGGGTGGCCTGCAGACCTGCTGCTTCTAATGGACAACCACCCCCAGCGCCTCCTTACCCCCTACCCCACCTGTGGCACCCCCACACTCGCCCATCCACCACCTTCCACCATCCGCTGCACCACCACCCCACCCCCACATTCCGCGCCTCCAGACCCCCCAGTCTCTACAGACACCATCCACCGTCAACCCCCGCAGCTGCACATCCCCCACACGCAACGCCTCCTCACCCCATACCGCACCTGCAGCACACCCGCAGCCACCCATCCACCACCCGCACTGCCCTCGAACCCTTCCACCATCCGCCGCACCTGCCACTCCCCCACACGCAGCGCCTCCAGACCCTCTACACCACCCACGCATCCCACTCCGCTGCCCCTCCCTCATCCACAGAACATCCAATCCGCACACCCCCATCCGCAGGAGACCCACAACATCTACAGACATCCTCCCCCATCCGCAGTCATTCCCCGCAACCAACCCCACCCGCACCACCTCCTGACCTCCTACCCCACTGCACCCACCCCTCAACCACCAGCAGCGCCTCCAGACCCCCTCCCCCATCTGCCACACTCCCGCACTTGCTCCTCCCACACATGCATCGCTTCTGGACCCCCTACCCCACCCTCAGCGCACTCACCCCTTCCCCACCCGCACCACCTTCTGACAGCCTGCCCCACTGCACCCGCCCCTCCACCACCCGCAGCACCTCCCAACCCCCTCCCCCATGTGCTGCACCTGCCCCTCCCCCACACACGGCGCACTCGCCCCTTCCCCACCTGCAGCGCCTCCGGAACCCCCTCCCCCATCCACCAGATCCCCGTACCTGCCCCTCCCCTACCCGCTGCACCTGCCCATTCACCACCTGTAGCGCCTTTGGACTCTTCCACCATCCGCCGCACCACCACCCCTCCCTCACATGCGGACCCTCCAGACCCCCTACACCAGCCACGGCCCCCACTGCCCTGCCCCTCCCTCAACCACAGACCCTCCCAACCACAGCCCCCCCATCCACCCCCCCTCCACAGCCTCTACAGACACCCTCCCCCATCCACCGTCAACCCCCGCAACCGCCCCTCCCTCACCTGCAGCACATCCTGACCCCCTATCCCACCCGCTGCCCCACTGCACCCGCCCCTCAACTACCTGCACCACCTCTGGACCCCCTCCCCCATCTGCTGCACCCCCGCACCTGCCCCTCCCCAACGCACATCTCTTCCGGACCCCCTACCCCACCAGCAGCGCACTCACCCCTTCCCCACCTGCAGCCCCTCTGGAACCCCCTCACCCAGCCCCCAGAACCCCGTACCTGCCCCTCCCCTACCCGCGGCACCCCCCACCATCCCCCACCCATACCGCCTCTGGATCCCACTCCCCCGCACATCCCCACCTGCAGCGCCTAACGACCCCATACGCTTTCCCCCCCACACCCGCTGCATTCTGTACAGTGTGCCCTGCAGGCGCTGTTCACACCGTTGCAAGGGCCTACGCCCCTTCACCATCCAACACCCCTTCACCATCCAACGCCCTTTAATTGTGCAATATTGAACCGCTCACAAAACTAGGAATGCAGGTAATACTTCATATAATACATATATTGAACGGCGTATAGGGGTTAAGGGGGCGTAGCCCTTTACGACGGTGTGAAGAGCGCCCATAGGGCGCGATGAAGCACCTAGTATATATATATATAGTTAAACTATTAAGTTAAACTAACAATTCACGTCACATTGCCTACAAATTGACTTGAGTAATTTTCTTTACCTAGAAAACATTTAAATGTTTTTCTAGCATTAGCAATATAGGACTTGAAACATGATAATGCAACCCAGGATAAAGGGACTTTTCAACAACTTGCTCCATTAAAGCTAATTGCTCGATTAAAGCTAATGGGCAGATTTAATGAAAATAATAGTTTGGTCCTCATATCCAG
Source organism: Pseudophryne corroboree (assembly GCF_028390025.1). Lineage (NCBI taxonomy): Eukaryota > Metazoa > Chordata > Amphibia > Anura > Myobatrachidae > Pseudophryne > Pseudophryne corroboree. Next base: position 489,786,480 of record NC_086444.1, on the reverse strand, counting down.
GTAAAAAGAGGTCAAAAAGGCAGTAATAATAACAGTTATAGTTCTCATGAAATACATTTTCTGCTATCTTTCTGCAAATGTTTTAATGGACCACATCCTAACAAATAATGGCAGCAAGCATGTCTACATATTTCTGTGTATGAATGCATGCCACAAACCTTTTCAGTAAGTTATTGGCTTACCCCTGCTAATACCAAGCAAATAATATTTTTTTTTATTACTTTCTTTCTGACAAATAGCAGACTGCTACTGATTGGTTTTCAATCTATGACATGGGTAGGCACCCAGTCATTAACTCATCCTGTGTTGTTAAGTCAAAAGGCTTGTTCTACGCTAGTGAATGTATTATTTATTTTTAACTACCAACCATAGAGAAAAAGTTAAGGTAAGTAATAAATTGGTAAATTACACTACCAACGTTATTTTTGCTGGGAGGTTGCATTGGAGCTAATAAATAAAATATATGGAAGATATTATTTAGTATATAAATGATATAGGAGCCACAATATTTATTTAAGATTATACATAGGAGCAATATTATTTATTTGAGACTAAAAATAGGTGGCAGCAATTTTAATTATAATTAATATCATTCAATATCATCATTAATTTTTATATACTAGTGGGAGCAACTATAATAATAATAATAATAATAATAATAATAATAATAATAATAATAATAATATATTCTGACTTTTTATAAAAAAAATCTGTGCTGCCATAAGAGAGTGAGAAGTGTGTGTGTGGGGGGGGGTCTTCTTTGACAAAGTTTGTGATGGTAACATGCAGTAGCTCACACTAGAGTGGTATTAGCCATCTTACCTGCCACATTCAGCTCTTTTGTTTGGCATGTTTACAGTACTTTTTTGGTGACTTTTTGATACTACATGAATTTGGAGGCTAGTATTCTTCACATGTAAAAAAGTTGATTGGTTAAGTGTTCTGTGTTTTTTGCTAAAAAGGTGGTTTTGTGGCTGTTGTGCTTTTGGTGAGAAAAACAAAATGTTGGTATTAGTAACCCATGCATTTATTATTAGTATATTAATAAATGTTCTACTTGTTCAATTCAAGCATGAAATATTATTATTTTTATTTTAAAATGTTATAAAGAAACTTAAAGCCTGTGGATAAACTGAGTGGCCATGTTAAAAATACAAGGTCTGAGCTGAAGCATGTGTACTACACAACACCCATTATTCTTCACCCTAACCCCAGTTCTCTACACACCTCTCTTATATTGAATGACTGGATCTGTTGGTACAGGGATGGAAGATTGTAGCATATCCTTTCAAATTATATGTTACCATGAAATTCTTCTTATTTTCTGGGATTTTGTGCTTAATATACTCATGCTGCCTTTAAAGTCCTCTGAGACTGTAAAAGTTATCCCACAGCTATAGGGACAGAATTTTTTTTTAATCTCAAATAGTGATCACATGAAGGTGACTGTCTAAATAGGAACATCACTATCAATTACTGTATAGCAATTACTGTATAAAAGAAGCTGAATATAAATTTGCATTGTTAAGTTGGGAAAAAATACAGATTTATAGCTATGCTATATGCTATATTAACTGTATGTTAATAAAATAACTTTGTATGCAGTGTACAATAAATGTTTTGTCATAATCATATATAACATTTTATGTAAAAGACACTAGTAAAACACATTAGGTTAACTACTGTAACTTGTTGACTATGTAGAAGCATCATAAGATCCCTGGGGGTGCAGCACATTGCCACCTACTGCTACCCATTTTAATGTCCAGACCAGCAGATTTCCACTAGTTTAAAATGCAAATCACCACTGGGTGTGAAACACCTAAATCACAAGGGTATGGCTAAATCACGAGTAGTTTAGTAAAAACAAGCTTTCTAGTTCACGGCCCAGCAGCACCTACTGTAGAGATGTCCAAGTCGGTGCAAGATACTGTACAGTAGATGGCCCTTTGTAATTAATATAGAAATGTTTGCTGCCTCTGTTCCTATTTGTATCACATTTTACCTTTCACTGTAAATTATTTATATGGATTCAACGGTTACATTTGGTTAGATTTTAAGTATTATATCTGGCCAAAACCCCCACATCTCTGATACCCTAAATGTAGGGTAAAATGTGTAAAATCTTGGAGACTTTCTATGATACAATAATGTAAAGAGGGGGAAAGACAAAAAACTCTTTTTGGGAGCACTCTTCAAAATAAATTACAACAAATTTGAATCGACAATTAATCAATGTTGCAGGTATATCACTTAAAACTTAACATTTATTCTGTTTTTGTAATTAAAATAATGACAATTGATCCATAATTAAAATTCTTGATACACCTGGTAATTAATAAGGGCCAATATAACATGTGATGAAAATATTTTTTTTAATCTCAGAATGCTTTGTCCAAAGTAAGCTCTAAATTTTGATGATTAATCTGTGATTAGAAATGTGCAAGAAATAAAGTATTCATCCAGTTGTGAATGGCAGCCCATAGTACCTAGTGTTCCTGGGGGGGGGGGGGGGGTTTACCTCCAAGTACTGACCAGGCCTACCCTACTAGGCTTCCGAAACTGAAACAGATTGGGCGTATTAAGGAAAGACTTTCTATGATTTCTGATTATTTGGGCTTCACTTACTGTATAAAGCAGCAGCTTTTATAAGCCACTGCTTTCCAGTGGGTTGGAGATGAAAATGTAAAACAGCTTTATCAATTTACACAGATTGGTCAGAGCATGGGCGCTGCTGGCAAACTGTCTAATCAGTGTGCTCCCATTCATTCCTATGTCCACAAGGTGTCCAACCAGCACATTATTTTGTAAATTGTTGCAGGCCTCCAGTTCATTTCTATGGAGAGAGTACAAAGGAAGCATAGGGTTTCACACTACTTCATAAAATGTTGCAGATCATTGCAGAAATTGACACACATAGTACATGTACAGTATATAAGAAAATAATTAAAAATAAATAATTAAAAATAAATAATAATTATCATAATAAGCTTAACCAAGACTGTAGTAGAGGAGGAAACAAAAGAGCAATGCAGTAGTCTTGAACTGTGTCACTTTCCGTACATTGGCTATTTGATGCATGCGCCATACAGTTTAGGAAAGGTGACATCTGGTGGATTGAAAATAGCATTACACTCCCCTGCGTCTCAGTATGTTATGCAACGACAGAATACACCATGATGCACCCAGGTGTGACGTATTAGATGCTGCAAACCTGCTGTACTAGATGGAGTACAGGCAATAGGTGGATGAGGACTCATCTGTCCGTACTGAGCATGCTCATGAATTTAATCTCTTCAAGCTAGTATTTCTTCTATAGGTACTGAAGATGATCATGGTTTGAGCTCTGGAAGCTATTTCCTTTTATTGTGATTTCTACAAAGAATATTCACAGACGACATGAAGCCTGACACAATGTTTACACTGCATTTTTCTGAATAGGTGTTATGGCACCAAATGAAACATAGCCTGATTTAAGAACACACAACAAAGGAAAGAGGACGTTAGCCAAAAACGGCAAAATCTATATAAATTTCTGTTTATTCGACTGAAGTACATGGAAGCCATTATTTCTCCCTGTAATTTCTTTACATCCTAGAATCAAAGCCTGATTTTGTTTCCTAAATGTCTCCAGTACTTAAAGCAGATCTGCCACCAATTTTTGTCTGTTGCTTCACCACACAGTGCCTGGTTCATCATGGTGGAAAGAAAGCTTTATTTAATAAGACATGCTCTCTCCCTAGCAGATTTTATCTAGTATGCCCAGAGACCTGTGAAATGTAAAGGTAGCCTGCCCCGGAGCAAGCATTGATCACTGAATTTAAGGTTCTCTTCTGGTGAAATGGAATATTTATATTTGACTTTAATTGGTATGTGTGTACATGTGTACTTTTATTTTTCTCTTCCCTATTAGTGCTTTCTGGAAAAAGTAATAACAGTGGATAACTTGGTCACAAGATAGTTTAAATACAACAAGCTGGACTTTAATTACATAAAAGTTAAAACAAATAAATACATTTATTTTAACATAATAGAATAATATGTGCCTGGAGGAAAGTGATCAATTCTTGTGTCCAAATACTATTGTCTCACTCTATAAAGATTTGAATGTAAGTATGTATATATTAATAGAGCAGAGTCTAGCATTACTCACCATCTGTTTTGCGTTAGCAGAGAGCTGTTTCAGATTATGATAATGTGTTTCTGATTCGAGTTGTGTTGAAAGCCAGAACAAGGATTCTCATGTGCAGTCCACTTTGAGGCCTGCTGTTTTCAGTTCCTCTTCACAGAATTGGCTTTTATTTGATTTGTTATAGGGATTTTTCTTCTGTTGCCAAAACAGCTGCAAGCCTGGAAAGAAATTAGACGGAGTGCCACATCAAACTTGTTCGTTTGTTAAAGAAAAAAAGTTATATCATTGTTTAAGGAATAAAAATAGTGGAGGAATAAAAAAAACATTTATACAAAAGGTACAGTATTTACAGATTTTACTGTACATGAATTGTAAACTATATCATAATATATTTATAACTGAAAGAACCATCTTTTGTTCTTTTGTAATGGCACAGACTGGACATCACAGTATATTTGGAAGGGTTCTGTGAAGCTTCTCCAGTAACGAAAAGCAATCATTTTGTCAAAAAATGTTTTAATCTAAATTATGCCAAGATACTGTACATGGACAAAGTTAGTTCACATTCTGTTTACACTATAGGATCATAATAGTTAAGAATACCATATAAATAAACTTTTCTGCACAATTAAAACTAGTTTTCTGATGTGGGGTAATGATCCCCTTGGTTTTTGTTTATTTCAGCAATACCATTAGTATCACTTGCATTTTTGCTTATAATATATGCAATTACCTACTCCAGTCCTTATTATGTGTATGTTGAATAAGAGTATTATGATCATGAGGGGTCTTGTAGTCATGAACTAGCATTCACATCGGATTTCTCTATTACACTGGACACCAAAACTCTTCTCTATTTTACACTTGAATGGCTAACATGTGTCATCTCAATACTCAAGGATGTGAACACCCATGTCAACAATACCTTGTTCCTTACAGCTTCTGGAGCCTCCTTCTCAAAACACAGACATTCTAGATCCCAGAGCAGCCAGGTTAATTCAAACATAGTCAAAGTTGACAGGGAATCAATTTATATTTGAACTTCATCAGGCACACATCTTCAAAAGCAGAAACTATGTTGATGATCACAGGAGCGGCATTTCCGCCATGGTGGACTGGCACTTACCTGGTCTCAATTCCTGTTTTGGTGTTGCGGTTCCATCTGCATTTTCAATAGGAGTACTATGGGAAATTGAGCCCATCAACTAGGGCGTATTAAGTGAGGAGGCAGCAGTAGTGCAGTTACAGTTTATTGACTCTGAGCAGTAAGTGGTGTGCAGGTCTCCACAAAAATGACACAATAGCCATTTTCCCTGTGATTTTCATACTGTGCATGCACAAAATGCTGGGAAAATGTCTGTCGTGCAATTTTACAGGTGATTTGTTCAGTGGTACTGCCTCTGATATTGGACTCTGGGGAAGTAAACATTGAAAAAATGGGTGTAGAATATATGGTGTAGGCTCCCCTGGACCCAGGGGCCCAGTGTACCACACACAATGCACCCATTATAGATACGCCACTGTCCTTCACATTGTTGACCCCCACTTCCTTGCAATTGCTTACATTTAGCCCTTGTGAGTTGAGACAGTTAAGTTCAACAGCAATACAGCATAATAAGTGCTCCTGGATGATGAAGATGTCATGATTAAGACCAAAAGATGCCAAGAGTGAAGTTGAGGAAATTATGTAACCAAGACCAGAAGATTCCAAGAGTGAAGTTGAGGAAGTTGATTCAATCAAGACCAGAAAATACCAAGGGTTAAGTTGAAAAAGATGTTTCAATCAAGTTAAGTATGCAATATTAGACCTTGTAAAGGCTTGGAGCAGCAGAAGGCATCTGTCAAAAAAGCATACAATAAAATTACTTTGCCATCTGCTTTCCCTGTTGAAGGTGTTCACACCAGGTTGTGCTGTTCTGTGTTCATCATGTGCTAGGCCTGTGGTCCCATAGGCAGATGCTAGGCCTGTAGGTCCATTATTGAGTGCTAGGCCAGTACCCCCCCCCCCCCCCCCCCCCCAATGTCAGGTACTTGGTAATAGCATCATTGTTGGAAGCTTATCCTTTTTTCTGTATCACTCAGGAATGAAGCCTGCCCCCACCACTATTTAGTCATTAAACTTGTGAAGCATTAGGTACTTTGATTTTGGACCATTTCCTTTCCTGCTATATTAGCTTGTTATCCATCCTTTTTCACTACTCTCTATCTCGTGGGTTAAGGCCTTATTCCCTCTCCAGTTTCTTCCTATAAAATTCCCTCAAGTGGGTATCCCAATAAATGTATGTTTTCATTGTGCTTTATAGTTGGTATGTTTAGTCTATCTCTGTACTACATTGTTGGTGCATCATTGTGCTATAAATAGGTTAGTACACTACACCTGGTGGAAGGAATAAGTTTTATGAGGCACACTAGTGACATTTCTTCCTATGAGGAAATGGACAAAATATTCTGAAACAAGAAACACGTTAAGGTTCAAGAAGTGCCCTATTACAGTGAAGTCTATTTGCAAGTGTATATGCTAGCCATGATCCTTCATTGACAATACACGGTTGACTGGACTGAAAGATCCTTACCTTTCTGGCATACAGGTACCTGTTTACGGCAACCGCTGCCAGTCCTGCCAGCCACCATGGAGTGTGACTAGCTACAGGCTCTGTGACATCTACATTAGCTGCCCGGTCATATTACATTTAAGTAGGAGAGTCGCAAATCCCAGACCAGAGGGGAAAAGGGAGGAATTTGGCTATGCTTCACAGCTGTGAATGCTGTGTAAATTGCAGACTATTTCTTTCAGCCACAGTGTTCACAACCTCCGCTTAACCACAATCCACCTACCACCTGTTTGTGGATACAATCACTGTTCTTCAAAATAGCTACATTTGCACAAGAAGTGTATCCGATACATTGTCTCTCTTACATGTTTGCATGGGGCCGCTGATCTAATTTTAAGCTTGAGGTCTCCAACAATCTACTGCAGAATTATCACAATTGCAAGTTTATATGGTTATGGGTCAAAGAGTCGACAGTCAGAAGGTCAACAATGTCTTGGATGACACCAAATGGTTGCCATGCACAAGGTCGACATGGTGAAAAGGTCAACAAGGTTGACAGGTCGACAAGTAAATGGTCAACACATAAAAAGGACAACATGAGTTTTTCATGCTATTTTGGTGTCAAAATTTCCCTTCCAGCATGTGGAAACTCAATTAGTGCACCGCTTCGCTCGCCACAGGTTACCGTTCTGAATTGTAGTCCACGTAGATGGTAAAGTATGAAAAAGTATTAAAAATGAAAAAAAGAAAATGAAAAAAACTAATTTCAATGATATGTTGTGTCGACCATATGCACGTCAACCATTTGGTGTTGACCTTTTAACTATCATCTGGATACCAGTTTATATACCTCATATTTGAATGTGGATGCCAGGCCTTTGATCCTTGAGAATATTTTTTGAAAGTAATAACTTTTTGACACATGGTCAATGAGACTTTTCATATTGAACCTTTTTTATAATTAAAAACATATATTTTCTATGCAATATTTGTATGTTTTCAATTGTGTGGTCAATTATGTGCATATGTTTATGTAAAAAGTGATACAGTCTATATTTTATTGCATTACATTTACATATGGTTTAACAACAAAAAATAAAAAGTTTATATAAAGAAAAACTTTCATTCATTCCATCTGTGCTCACTCTACCTTTATGCTTGCTATTTTGTATTTGCCATATTGGCACCGAGCATCCCAAATGAGAGAGTATCAATTGGATTAAAATCTATATTCCTCGGAGCACCTGTTTTCTATTTTGTATTTGTTCATTTTTAAATCTTTAATGAAGGCTGCAATATGTCATTTAATGTCATAAGATGGTGAACCGTTTTAATGATAAATTGTTCCGTTTCTGTGAATTTGTTATATTGATTAGTAATAGTAGTTTTGTATTGGTGATTTTATTTGGGTGGGATATTTCTTTCTGTAATCAGTCATTTTAGGAACCCCCCCAAAGTGTTTACATATAGAATGTATTATGTTCTGAAATTAGATCTATTATCTTTATGTTACCTTCACAGAATTTATTTCCATATATCTTTGCTTGATACTAAGCGATTGGTTATGTAATGCAATTTGTATACTGTTCTTAGTTTTATTATGATGTTTGCAGTGTCATGAGAATTATTTTGACTGAAAGTTTGCTAAAGTACCTCAAACTTGCATCACCCAGAACATTATGTCCTGCCTTGGGCAGAAGATCTTGATGTCACAATCAACTTTTACTGTGTCCGTTTGGGATTGGGGACATTGCATTTTCTCATTTGCAAGCTTCATTAAAGTATTTAAATTACCAGTTTAAAACCTATTAATTGCTAGAGAGACCCCTGTGCAAACATACTCGCTCTTGGACTAAATCTTCCATTTTAGGTCATTGCAATGCTTCTGGTAATGTGGGTATAATACACTATTTTGTTGTGCATGTGGAGAAAATGGGAGTTCAAGGAAAAGTCACTGTGGAAAATGTAATTTACTTTTTGCTGTAACAATTTTTGTTAAGGAGCAATCTGCTTTATATTTTACATAATGTCTGTGAGAAATGTTAAAATCATAAAACCATTGTATGTTGCAAGTGAATGAATCTAAGCTTAAAGAACTGTTCATATAAGCTATTTACTTACTTTATTCATCACTATGACTGAACATACTAACAAGCGAGGTAGACAATCCGCCTTACAACTGTTAAGTTATGTCTTAAAGGATAGGAAATAATGGTTAGAGTTAGTAAATATCCTTGTTATTATGGTCAAGAGATATGGGGGGAAATATAATAGGGTGTGATAATAGGAAAGTGAGAGATTTTGGTAAAATTCTCCTTTTTTTTTAAAGTGGCAATCATTTACATGGCAAAATCAACCTGGTTTTGCCATGTAAATGATTGCCACTTTAAAAAAACGGGAGAATTCTACCAAAACTCTAATTTTCTGATTCTTACACCCTATTACATTCCCCCCATGCAGTCTGTTTGGCTCTACAATAGTTACCAGGGACTAGTTTGTTGTTGAGCAGAAATACATAAAATTTTGAAGACTGTTTAAAAAAGTATTTATCGTATACTGTATTTGGCTGCACCGTTGATGTTACTATGGTTTTGGATGCAATAGCATCAAACTTTTTATATATTATATTGCTTTCATTTATTTATTTAAGGAATTGGGGACATTCTTAGGCATCCTTTAGCAAGCAGTGATAAAACCATAGTCTTGGTTTTTGGCTGGATTAAGGGATTATTATCTCATCCATTCAGATTTACTAACAGGTAAACAGCATGTCTGATTACTCTATTGTTATCTCTTTTTTTGCTGTTTACCACCATTCCCACAACTCCCTATGGAGACAGCGATGTTAACCTATTTATGAAGAAGCGAGAAACCCTTGTGTCTTGTGCATCCACAGAACACAGGGGGTCATTCAGACCTGATCGCACACTAGGATTTTTCGCTGCATTGCGATCAGGTCAGAACTGCGCATGCGTATGCACCGCAATGCACAGGCACGTCGTACAGGTACAAAGTGGATCATTGCTGAGCGATGGATTGTACGAAGATTCCATTCGCACAGCCGATTGCAAGGAGATTGACAGGAAGAAGGCGTTTGTGGGTGGCAACTGACCGTTTTCTGGGAGTGTTTGGAAAAACGCTGGCATGTCCAAGCATTTGCAGGGCGGGTGTCTGATGTCAGTTCCGGCCCCGGACAGACTGAAGTGATCGCAGCAGCTGAGTAATTCCTGGGCAACTCAGAAACTGCACAAAACTTTTTTGTACCGCTCGGCTGCACATGCGTTCACTCACTTGCAAAGCAAACATACACTCCCCTATGGGCGGTGACTATCTGCTCGCAGCAGTACAAAAAAAACCTAGCGAGCGATCAGGTCTGAAGTCCGAGGCTGTCCCCCCCATCCAAGGGCTGCGGATGGGGGGCTGATAGCCATGTGTAAAAAAAAAGAATATTGTTTTTTGTAGCAGTACTACAAGTCCCAGCAAGCCTCCACGCAAGCTTTGCGGTCAGCAGTGAGGTTACTCGCGGTCAACCGCTGACCGCAAAGTTCCCACCATTGGATACAATGTAGCACCTATGCGCTACATTGTATCTCTGCCGTGCGCAGCCTGACTGAAAGCTCAGGAGCGCACAGGCAATCAGGAGAGTGCCACGACGTGGCGCTCCCTGATTGGCTGAAGGGACCCTCTGTGACAGGAGTCACGGGGAGGTCTCGGCAGTCGGGGAAAGGGGTCCCATGTGTAAACATGGGACCCTTTCAGTGCCTGGTTCGGGTTTTTCGGTTTGTTTTTTTGCCAAGTACGTGGATTACAAGCTCAGAAGAGGACCGATCTACACTGGATTTTTGTGAGTATAATTTTAATTTCAGGTACCCCATGGATTCTACTTGGAGAAGTGGACCGACCCTCGTGTGAACATAGGTAAGTATGTGTGAATGTAGGTGTGCATGTATGTAATAAAGTTTTACTTTCAAGGTGTGTGAGTTCTGTTTTTATTTGGGTATTTTTTTTGTAGTAGTACTACAGGTACCAGTGGGCCCGTTTTTCCACTGCATGCTGGTACTTGTGGTTCTCCAAGTACCAGATTGCGGGAGGCTTGCTGGGACTTGTAGTACTGCTACAAAAAAACAATATTCTTATTTTTACACATGGCTATCAGCCCCCCATCCGCAGCCCTTGGATTGGGGGGACAGCTTCGGGCTTCACCCCTGGCCCTTGGGTGGCTGGAGGGGGGACCCCTTGATTTAAGGGGTCCCCACTCCTCCAGGGTACCCCGGCCAGTGGTGACTAGTTAGTGATTTAATCCCAGGGCCGCAGGGACCTATGTAAAAGTGTCCCCCGGCTGTGGCATTATCTCTCTAACTAGTGGAGCCCGGTGCTGGTTTTAAAAATACGGGGGACCCCTACGCTTTTTGTCCCCCGTATTTTTGGCACCAGGACCAGGCACAGAGCCCGGTGCTAGTTGTTAAAATATGGGAGAACCCCTGTCAATTATCCCCCCATATTTTTGCAACCAGGACCGGCTCAAAGACCCCACGCAAAATTTTTTTTAAAGTTTTTACACTAAACGACCCTTTCCCATAGATAACCATGCACAGATCTCACTGATCCGTGCATGATTATCCAAACTCGCCAGGAAAAAGCAGGTCTATTTTTTTGCTGCTTTTTTTAACGAATCGCAAAAAAAAAAAACACTTGCACTTGAGCATTCAGAGACTAACACCCAAATACAAATTAATAGTGAATACCCGTGTTGTATGAAATAACAGCCGCATTTGACCGATGGTCTATTCATTCGTATTTCTGAACTTAGCCTTGAAAACCATAACGAATAGCCCAAACACTGCCGAGATTTGTGCTTAGTGAATTCCCGTGTTGGGACTTAGAAAAAAAAACACAAATCGGTCAAACTCGGATTATTAGTAAATATAGGCCCAGGTCTGCTTGCCCTGGGACAATATCCCCCCAGGCTTGACCTGCTTCCACTGACTTGTACAAACCTCTAGGCTGCAGTTCCCACTCTGCTGAGTGTCAACTCCAGTATACAGCTTCATCCTGCAGTTCTCAGTCTTCAGTCCCTTGCAAACCTGAAACAGTATTTACACTGCCAATAATCTCAGCTGCAACTCACCAATTATCATACATACCATTGTGTCCAGCATCTGTTACCATACATTCCACTGTATTCCAGTACTCTGTTTCTACTCAGCATCCATTACAGTCCCAGTCTGGTTCAGTCTGCGTACCATTCCAGTTCCAGTCCAGTCCAGTCTGCATTCTCCAGTTTGTACCTATCCTGCCGGTGGTTCCAGTCCTGTACCCACAACAAATACAGAATCTGACAACTATCAGGACATTTTTTTTCTATTAAATATAAAAAATGCCTGACAGTCATAATTAGTATCGCTAACAAAATACAGTAATATATCACATTTAGCAAAACATCATAATTGTAAGATGTAAATGACAACACTTAAAACTAGTGTATTTAATTGCATATACAGAGAAAAATGTAATGAGTGAGAAACACTTGTAAGAACTACTAAAGATGTTTGTGTTATCTAGTATTAATACATATAAGATTAAATGATTCTTAAAATTTCTGTTTTTGTCTTAAAGCATCTGAATTATTACCTCATAGTGTGCCATTTCTAAAGGAGCATTACATTAAACTCAAGACCAGAATTAATAAATGTGCTTTAAAACATGACATTTGTTAAAGTTAGCAGTATTGGGGGAAAAAAGGGAAGTATAACAAGCTAAAAGCTTTCCCAAACGTGTCAATTCTTAGGGAAGGTGTGCAGTATTTCTCCTTAATGCAACAATGCATCCCATTATTCTGCTAATGGAATCAAATTAGTAGAAATAGCACTACAGTAAAATACATTTTCAGTAAAATGAATGTAATATATAAAATTTAGTATGTTTGGTAAAAAATGTGCCAACCTCTTAAAGAGCAAGCAAAGTCACAACTGTACTATACATTAAAAGGCCTGTGTAAAGCTGACTTGGAAACTACTTGAAATGGGATGCAGTTAATATCCCGATGGACGGAATCCTGGCGGTCAAAACATGATAATGGAATCTCGAAGGACGCCATAAGCCTGGCGTCTAAATCCTGACGGAGCTCGGGATGCCTGCATCAAAATACCAAAATCCTGATCGTTCTTACATCAGGATGCAGTTGCGTCCTGCTGTGGGGGGTGCTAGGTTTAGGCACTAGAAGGGGTTTAGGGTGCAGGGACAGGAAAGGTATGGTTTGGTACCCAGGAAGGAGGGTTAGGGCTAGGCACTTAGGAGGGGTATGGTTAGGCACCAAGCAGGGAGGGTTAGGCAGCGGGGAAGGCACCACCAGGGAGGGTTAGGGTTAGGCACCATCGGGGAAGGTTAGGTTTAGGCATGGACAAGGGTAGGTTAGGGTTAGGATAGGGAACAGAGGAGGGTTAGGGTACTTACTGGGGGGCTGTTGAGATTATGATGTTCAGATTGTCGCTGTCGGTATTCTGACTGCCGGTATCCCGTCCATCAGGATATCATACTGAATCCCTTGTTCTGACTGCTGATATTCCGTCCATCGGGATATCATACTGAATCCCTTGAAATAACTACTGTATGATTAACTTCAATTAATATGTCCTCAGTACCCCTTTCATTAGTCAGCTGCAGGTCGCCATACTGGAAGAAATACTTTTAGAAAAAAAATATAAAGATTTTGAGGCTTATTTGCTAACATTATTTTTAAGTGCAACATTCGAACTGAACCATAGCCCAAACTAAAAATTAACTAGGTATGGAAGTTCACATATTTGTCCAATGTTCTGTGCAGAATATCTTTTAACACCACAATAGGGCAGAATTCAGTGACATTGTAATTGTAACCCCTGCTCAACAAAATGTGAAATTTACAAATCAAAAAAACAGGTGTAAATTATGTCTGAAAAGAATATGGGCGGGATGTATTAAGTTACATCGCCGCCCCTCGCCGGTTACTGCAGCAATGTTGATCGCATATGTACTAACATATGCGATCAACATCGCAATGCAGTGATGGAGGCCCCCCGCGATACCTGTTAGGTGATCTACGGGGGGGTCTCCGTCACCTCCCAGGGGTCCCCACACTGGCTAGACGCCGGGAAGCAGCAGCAGGCTGCCCCCGGCGCCTCCTCCTCCCCCCTGCAGCCGGAAGGACGTCCGGCTGCATTGCTAGGGGGGGAGGAGACTACCTTCAGGGTCCAGGGAAGCCTGGAGGAAGATAAGCCGGGGGGAGGGGGGTCAGCATCTGCAGCAGTGTCGGCGGTCGGCGATAAGAAGCCCATAGGCTTCTATAGGGTATCGCCATCCAGAGATGCCGATACCCTGGACGCCGAAAACGCGGCGGTAGTGTGTTTGTAAATATGAAAATGCGGTAAAAGCCCCATTTTCGGGGGTTTTACCGCATTTTTGCTTTAGTACATCCCAGATGTGCGCCAGGCTTTTGCTCGGGTTTTGTGTTTTGGTTATGGATCTGTATCTCCTTCGTGTTTCGGATCTGTATTGGTTTTGCCAAAACTGCCCTTTCGTGTTTTAGATCTGTATTGATTTTGGATCTGTTTTTTTCATGAAATCATAAAACAGCTAAAATCACAGAATTTTGGCCTGTTTTTGTTCCAGTCAATTTTGACCACCTCACAGTTTACACTATTGTTTTCATCCACTTTAGACCTAAAGGTTGCCGCGAGGTAGTTGGATGACTAAGCTAAGCAACAGTAATGATTTCGCCATCACCAGACTATTTTGTGGCGAATGAAATCATGCAGATATTGCTAATAACCAATAAGCACACTTTTGAAGCTTAACTTTTTTTTATATATCAGCAGGCTTTCCTGCTGGTATGTATACCATACAGCATCCATGCGGTTACATCTGCATAATGTTTGCGAGATCTCACGTATGGGCATTGGGGCAAGCCAGGAGGCAAGACATGTGATACAGGAGTTGCAGGAATCGCTAGAGGAGGGAGTTTTCTCTGGCAGCCAGGTTGCTAATACATCTTGGAAATATTGCTTCCTGCTTCACCTCAGTAAGAGGCAAAGCAGAAAGAGCTAGAGCAAACGATATGTGCCGCAATGAAACATCTCCCCCACTGTTATTAACTACATTTTATCTGGCACACCACTAGTTAAAGGTCACCTACCTCTGTACTAAACACTGTAATATCATAAATAGGGCCTGATTCAGAGAAGTATGCAATGGCGATGTTCCACAGAACTGGTTATCAGCAGACTGCACATGTGCTGAGTTTGCATTGTGCATGCATCAAGGTGCCGCTGCGAACCTACACACAATGAGGATTCCTTCGCAAAGTGATTGACGGGAAGTTATTGTTTGGGGGTTTTAACATGGTGTTAGCATGGAGTGGTTGTAAAAATGCAGGCGTTTCATCGCCGTTTTCGGGGGGTGTATCTGATGTCAACTGCAAGCTCTAACATACAAAAACATGGCACATGTGTGACTACTGTGGAGTCCAGTCTGCATAGCCAGCCATAGGTCTACCCTTCAGCCCGATATTCTTGCATATACAGTAGGCTGCTTATGTGTACTCAATTGTGAATGAGTTGCAGTAGCTCCAGTGAACCACTCGTTTCATTTCTTGGCAGCTGCTTTACTTGCTAATATCTACTGTTGCATTGCATTGAAAATCTTCGTTAGAGCTGCATTAGTATACTTCATGAATCAGGCCCATTGTGCTGTTAATGTATTGCTGCCTATATAATTCACCTATACACATAATTACGTACATTCCTGTTTTGCTGTTAAGATTATTTACAATCAAAATTTCTTATGGTATATGTTTACACCATTGTGATATATTTTACGGGTTTAGTATGAAATAACTACAATCAGAATCCAGACGGTCAAAATCCGGACAACAATTGACCGAAGGTCAAAATACTGACAAGGTCAAAAAATGGACATTTAAAATACCTACAAGGTCAAAATACCGACAATGGGCATCGCCGGTCAGCGACGGGATGGTGCGAAAAATCCTTTCGCACAGGCGTTTGCAAGGTGATTGACAGGAGGAAGCCATTTGTGGGTGGCAACTGAGCCTTTACAGGGGGTGTCCGTAAAAACGTAGGCGTTACTAAACGTTTTCAGGGTGGATGTGTGACGATAGCTCCGGTCCCGATCAGCCTGTTCTCATCGCACTGGAGGAGTAAGTCCTGGGTTGCACACAGACTGCACAAAGTGGATTTTCGCAACCCTGCATACACATGCGATCGCACACTTGCACGGCGAATTTACACTACCCCCTGGAGGTGGCGACTGTCTGATCACAGGACAGTAAAATTAGCAGGCCAGCAATCAGATCTGAATTACCCCCATAGGTGGTAATTCAGATCTGATCGCTGCTGTGCGTTTTCCCACAGAAGGTGTGCCCGCTCCACATTACTCTCGCTCAGTCTGGGTGTATAAAGGTAAATAAAATGTGAATCATTTGTTCTGTATACTGATTAAAATGCTGATTAAAGTGCATTGAAACGTTGAATTATATTGCTGCCTTGGAAATCTTTGTTCTTGTGAGTGCCACACATGGAATCTTTATGTCTCCAGCTAAGTATACTGATGATGAGTGCCAGCTTATGGTCTTGTGTATACAGTATATATATATATAAGTGAGTCACAAACCAAGCCTCGATCTCAGCGGTATGCAATCGTCACCTCAGCTCAGTCATCAAGTTCCCATTCCCATTGAATTATATTGATTTATGGTATTGTATATATTGCTTTGTATATACTATATATATATATATATATATATAAATCCATATGTCAGGCACAGCCTCCTAGTCCATATACAGCATTGGGTGCCCTCACAAACAAGAATTACTATCCACAAGAGGTGCAGCACTCCAATGACTCACTGGGACACGTAATTACAGCAACGTTTCAATACCTTTAATAACTTGGTCTAATGAAAATGCCAAGTTATTAAAGTCATTGAAACATTGCTGTAATTATGCGTCCTAGTGAGTCATTGGAGTGCTACACCTCTATATATGCGCATTGCTGCTGAACAGAGGGAGAGACACATCACACAGTGATCAAGTTGGTCTGACTATTACTAGAGATGAGCGGGTTCGGTTCTCGGAGAACCAAACCCTACCGGACTTCACCATTCGAGCCTGGATCCTGACTCGGAAACCAGAACGAAGGAAAATGTCATCATCCCGCTGTCGGATTCTCGCAGGGTTTGGATTCCATATAAGGAGCCACGCGTCGCCGCCATTTTCACTCTGGCATTGGAAAGTGTAGAGCAGGCTTTTTCAACTAGTGTGCCGCGACCAGTGGCAAGGTGTGCCGCGGAGCCAGAGCAGCTTCCTGCACCTTCAGAGTGAACTGTTGGCCTGGGCTCTTCTTAGAGGATCATTCATGCTCCGGCTGTGACCTGTGCCTTGATGACGCGGCGGTGTGATATCATAGGTCACGGCCGCTGCAACTCACCAGCCAGCCCACCTGCCTGCAAACACATCTTCCAGTTCCTGCCTGCATCCACAGCTTTCCTTGCTCACTCACATCTACACCTGCCCGCCCGCCCGCTGCTCAGTATTCGCAGCAATCCACTATGAACAACCCCCGCCACTGATGGACAGGGAGGAGGACAGCTGGCCGGTAGGGGCTAATATTTGTTGTGTTATTTCTCCTGTGAGGAGCAAAATTATATATGGATTTATGCGGGGGAACAATGTGAATAATTCATGTGGGGAGCAATAGGATTTATGAGGGGAGAAATGTGATTGATTTATGTGTGCGCAACATGATTTATGTGGGGAGCAATAGGATTTATTTAAGGAGCAACATGATTTATGTGGGGAGCAATGTGATTGTTTTTTCTGTGTAGGCCAATGTATGTATGGATTTTTTATTACAGTGAGGGCCAATGTGTGTTTTTTTCCTGTGGGGGAACGGATAGTGGTAGTTATTCTGAGTTGATCGCCAGCTGCATTTGTTCGCAGCGCAACAATCAGGCTAAAAAATGGCAGTTCTGCGCACATGTATGCGGTGCTATGCGCACACGCTCGTCGTATGGGCACAACGAACGATATAGTTTTGCACAGGGTCTAGCGAAGCTTTCAGTCGCACTGGTGGCCGCAGAGTGATTGACATGAAGTGGGTGTTTCTGGGTGTTTCAGGGAGCATTTGGAAAAACGCATGTGTGCCAGGAAAAATGCAGGCGTGGCTGGGTGAGCACTGGGCGGGTTTGTGACGTCAAAACAGGAACTGAACAGTCTGAAGTGATCGCAAGCACTGAGTAGGTTTTGAGCTACTCTGAAACTGCACAAAAAAACTTTGTAGCCACTCTGCAATACATTCGTTCGCACTTCTGCTATGCTAAAATGCACTCCCAGTGGGCGGCGGCATAGCGTTTGCACGGCTGCTAAAAACTGCTAGCGAGCGATCAACTCGGAATGACCACCCGTGTGCCTTGGCAATTTTAAAATATTGTTTGGTGTGCCGCGAGTAAAAAAAGGTTGAAAATCACTGGTGTAGAGAAAGGACGTGACTCTGTTCTCTTAGTGTCTGTGTCTTGTGCTGTATTTGTCCAGTCACAGTGGTTGTGTCCTCTTGCTGCCATATGTCCAGTGCAGCTGTATAAGTCCGGTCCAGTGGTGCTGTGTTGTGCTGCATCAGTTCAGTGGTGGTGTATTGTGCTGCATCAGTCCAGTGGTAGTGTCCTGTGCATCAGCCATCAGTCATTCCAGTGACCAGTCACAGTGGTATACTCTGCTGCTATATGTCCAGTGCTGCTGTATAATAATTAATAACAAGTCCCTTACAGTGTTGCTGTGTTGTCCTGCATCAGATTAGTGGTAGTGTCCTGTGAATCAGCCATCAGTAATTCCAGTGACCAGGCAGTCACAGTGGTATACTCTGCTGCCATATGTCCAGTGCTGCCGTATAATGATAACAAGTCCCTTACAGTGTTGCTGTGTTGTCCTGCATCATACCAGTGGTAGTGTCCTGTGCATCAGTCAGTCCAGTGACCATTCACAGTGGTGGTGTCCTCTGCTGCCATATGTCCAGTGCTGCTGTATAAATCCAGTCCATTGCAGTGGTGCTGTGTTGTCATGCATCACTCCAGTGGTGCTGCCATATAAGTTCAGTGGTGCTGTCCTGTGCTGTACATTATTTACTCCAAATAAAGGGGTTATTAATATTTAATCCAATTTTTTTTTACAGGGTTTGCCCTGTGAGGTGTAGGGCTACGCTCTCCTGTGCATCATATTGTGTTATATAACTCCAGAAAAATAATGGAGAACAAAAATTTAGAGGATAAAATAGGGAAAGATCAAGAAGCGCTTCCTCTTAGTGCTGAAGCTGCTGCCACTAGTCATGATGTAGATGATGAAATGCCATCAACGTCATCTGCCAAGGCTGATGCCCAATGTGATAGTAGAGGGCATGTAAAATCCAAAATGCCAAAGTTCAGTAAAAGACCCAAAAAAGAAATTTAAATGGTCTGAGGAGTAACGTAAACTTGCCAATATTCCATTTACGACACGGAGTGTCAAGGAACGGCTAAGTCCCTGGCCTATGTTCATGACTAGTGGTTCAGCTTCACATGACGATGGAAGCCCTCAACCTCCATTTTACCATTTAATTCCAGTGATTTGGATGTATAATACTAGTGATTTTGCCATTTAATTCCAGTGATTCGGACGTATAATTCCAGTAATTTGGACGTATAATTCCAGTGATTTGGATGTATAATTCCAGTGATTTTGATTTATAATTTCAGTGATTTTGCAGTATAATTTCAGTAATTTGGACATACTGTATAATTCCAGTGATTTTGCCGTATAATTCCAGTGATTTTTCCATTTAATTCCAGTGATTTTGTTATTTTGTCTGACGTCCTAGTGGATGCTGGGTACTCCGTAAGGACCATGGGGTATAGACGGGCTCCGCAGGAGACTGGGCACTCTTAAAAGAAAGATTAGGTACTATATCTGGTGTGCACTGGCTCCTCCCTCTATGCCCCTCCTCCAGACCTCAGTTAGTATCTGTGCCCGGCCAGAGCTGGATGCACCCTAGGGGCTCTACTGAGCTTCCTAGAAAAGAAAGTATTTGTTAGGTTTTTTATTTTCAGTGAGATCTGCTGGCAACAGACTCACTGCTACGTGGGACTGAAGGGAGAGAAGCGAACCTACCTGCTTGCAGCTAGCTTGGGCTTCTAAGGCTACTGGACACCATTAGCTCCAGAGGGATCGAACACAGGCCCAGTCCTCGGTCGTCCGGTCCCGGAGCCGCGCCGCCGTCCCCCTTGCAGATCCAGAAGAACGAAGAGAAGTTGAAAATCGGCGGCTGAAGACTCCGGTCTTCATTAAGGTAGCGCACAGCACTGCAGCTGTGCGCCATTGCTCCCTTAGCACACCACACACTCCGGTCACTGATGGGTGCAGGGCGCTGGGGGGGGGGGCGCCCTGGGCAGCAATTAGATTACCTTACTTGGCGAAAAGCACATAATACAGTCTGATAAACTGTATATGTGCATTAACCCCCGCCATTAAAGTACATAAAAGACAGAAGCCTGCCGCTGAGGGGGCCGGGCCTTCTTCCTCAGCACACCGGCGCCATTTTCTCTTCACAGCTCAGCTGGAAGGAAGCTCCCCAGGCTCTCCCCTGCAGTATCCTGGTACACAAAGGGTAAAAAAGAGAGGGGGGGCACATAAATTTAGGCGCAAAACTGTGTATATAAGCTGCTATAGGGGAAAAATCACTCAGTATAGTGTACATCCCTGTATTATATAGCGCTGTGGTGTGTGCTGGCATACTCTCTCTCTGTCTCTCCAAAGGGCCTGGTGGGGGAACTGTCTTCAAATAGAGCATCCCCTGTGTGTGTGGTGTGTCGGTACGCGTGTGTCGACATGTCTGAGGTAAAAGGCTCCTCTAAGGAGGTGATAGAGCAGATATGTGTGTGGGAAGGTGTCTCCGTCGACAACGCCGACACCTGTTTGGATATGTGTAAGTGCTGAGATAAAATTATTGCACAAAAGGTTAGGGAACAGAAAGGAAATCTACCCTTGTCTGTCCCTATGTCACAGAGTCCTTCAGAGTCTCTCTATGTTCACTATCCAAAATAACAAAGTATCGACACAGAGTTTAACTCCACTGTCGACTACGATAATGCAAAGTTACAGCCAAGAGGGCTGAAAGATATTCAATATATGATTATTGGAATAAAAGATGATTTGCATATCACTGATGACTCATCTGTCCCTGACACGAGAGTACACATGTTAAGGGGAAGAATGCTGAGGTAAATTTCCCTCCTCTCATGAGGAAAAAGAGCGGGAATCTCCAGACAAGAGACGGCAGCTTCCCACAAGAGAATTCTCAGGCTGTATCCTTTCCCCACTAGGGCCAGGATGTGTTGAGAATCTTCCCCTTGGGTGTCCTGTTTGCACTAGCTATTCTCAGGGATCCTGCAGATAGTGTGCACATTTCTAGTATACAACCCAGACCGGCGATTGTGTCGGCATGGGTTTATAGCGCTGTGGCAGCGTGGACAGGTACCTTATCAGCAGAGATTGAGACCCTAGTGTGCATATAAATATTTTAAGATGCTGTCTTAAGTGATAGATATATAATTATAAAGCATGCCCAAAGGGACATGAGTATACTGGGTCCTAGAGACAAAAGCTATGTCGATTTCTGCTTGACGTGTCCTGTAGAATATACATTGGACAGATGATGCCGACTTAAGAGGCATATGGAAGGCTGAGGATTGTGTGGAGAAAGGTTCTCGGGCCTGGTCTCCACAGCTATAGCTGGTAATTCTGATATTTTGCCTTATATTCCTGCACAGCCTAGGAAAGCACGACATTATTAAATGCAGCTTTTCGAATAAAGAAACAAGAAAGTCTGAGGTGCGTCCTTTCTTGTCAGAGCCGGGGGCAGAGGAAAGAAGCTGTACAACACAGCTAGTCCCCAGGAACAGAAGTCCTCCCCGGCCTCTACAAAAATCCACCGCATGTCGCTGGGGCTCCACAGGCGGAGCTAGGCCCGGTGGGGACACGCCTTCGTAAGTTCAGCCACAAGTGGGTTCACTCCCTGTTAGATCCCTGGGCAATAGAAATTGTATCGCAGGGATACAGGCTGGACTGTGAGAAGATGCCCCCTCACCGAGGACCCGGCGGGCTTCCCCCCAAGAGAGGGAGCCAGTGTTAACTGCAATTCGTAAATTGTATCTTCAACAGGTGGTGGTCAAGGGTCCCCTCCTTCAACAAGAGGGTGTTATTATTCGACCATGTTATAATCCCGAAACCAGACGGTTCGATTAGACCCATATTGTATTAAAATCCCTGAACATATACATGAAAAGGTTCAGGTTCAAGATGGAATCGCTAAGAGCGGTCATTGCAAGCCTGAAATTAATCGGGACATAAGGGATGCATACCTTCGTGTCCCCATTTATCCACCTCATCAGGCGTACCTCAGAATTGCGGTACGGGATTGTCATTACCAATTTCACCAAGGTAATGGCGGATATGATGGTGCTCCTGCGGAAGCAAGGTGTCACTATTATCACATACTTGGATGATCTCCTCATAAAAGCGAGATCAAGAGAGCAGTTGCTGGACAGCGTATCACCTTCTCTGGAAGTGAAACGGCAAAACGACTGGATTCTATATATTCCGAAGTCGCAGTTGGTTCCTACAGCTCATCTGCCTCGCCTAGGCATGATCCTAGACACAGACCAGAAGAGGGTTTATCTCCTGATAGAGAGAGCTCAGGAGCTCATGACACTGGTCAGGAATCCATTAAAAACAGGTGTCAGTGCATCACTGCACTCGAGTCCTGGGAAGGATGATGGCATCATACGAGGCCATCCCCTTCGGCTGGTCCATGCAAGGACAATGGAACTTACTGGACAAGTGGTCCGGATCACATCTTCCGATGCATCGGTTAATCACCCTATCCCCCAGGGCCAGGGTGTCTCTCCTGTGGTGGCTGCGGAGTGCTCACCTTCTCGAGGGCCGCAGATTCGGCATTCAGGACTGGGTCTTGGTGACCACGGATGCAAGCCTCCGAGGGTGGGGGGCAGTTACACAGGGAAGAAAATTCCAAGGTTTGTGGTCAAGCCAACAGACTTGCCTTCACATCAATATCCTGGAACTAAGGGCCATATACAACGCCCTAAGTCAAGCGGAGTTCCTGCTTCGCGACCAACCGGTTCTGATCCAGTCAGACCGCAGGGGCTCATGTAAACCACCAGGGTGGCACAAGGAGCAGGGTGGCGAGGGTAGAAGCCACCAGAATTCTTCGCTGGGCGGAGAATCAAGTAAGCGCACTGTCAGCAGTGTTCATTCCGGGAGTGGACACGACCTCCACCCGGGAAAGTGGTGACTTCATCAGGAAGTCTTCACGCAGTTTTGCAAATTGATGGAAACTGCCTCAGGTGGACTATATGGCGTCCCACCTCAATAAAAAGATAAAAAAGGTTTTACGCTGGGTCAAGGGACTCTCAGGCGATAGCTGTGGTCGCACTAGTAACACCGTGGGTGTTCCAGTCGGTCTATATATTCCCTCATCTTCCTCTCAGACCCAAGGGCTGAGAATTGTAATAAACAGAGGAGTGTGAACAATATTCTTTGCTCCGGATTGGCCAAGAAGGACTCGGTACCCGGAACTGCAAGAAATGCTCTCAGAGGACCCATGGCCTCTGCCTCTCAGTCAGGACATGTTGCAACAGGGACCCTGTCTGATCCAAGACTTACCGCGGCTGCGTTGGACGGCATGGCGGTTGAACGCCGGATCCTAGTGGAAAAGGGCATTCCGGATGCAGTTATTCCTACGCTGATAAAGGCTAGGAAAGACGTGACAGCAAGACTTTTTCACTGTATATGGCGAAAATAGGTTGCTTGGGGTGTGGCCGGGAAGGCCCTACAGAGGAATTCCAGGGGGGTCGATTCCTGCACTTCCTACAGTCAGGAGTGACTATGGGCCTAAAATTAGGATCCATAAAGGCCAAGATTTCGGCCCTATCCCTTTTTCTCTCAAAAAGAACTGGCTTCACTGCCTGAAGTTTGGACGTTGTTACAGGGGTGCTGCATATTCAGCCCCTTTTGTGCCTCCAGTGGCACCTTGGGATCTTAACGTGTGTTGGATTCCTAAAATCCCACTGGTTTGAGCCACTTAAGAACGTGGAGCTAAAATATCTCACGTGGAAAGTGGTCATGCTTTTGGCCTTAGCTTGGACTAGGCATGTGTCAGAATTGGCGGCTTTGTCATGTAAAAGCCCATATCTGATCTTCCATATGGAAAGGGCAGAATGGAGGACTCGTCCCCAATTTCTCCCTAAGGTGGTATCATCGTTTCATTTGAACCAACCTATTGTGGTGCCTGCGGCTACTAGGGACTTGGAGGATTCCAAGTTGCTGGACGTAGTCCGGGCCCTGAAACTTTATGTTTCCAGGACGGCTAGAGTCAGAAAAACTGACTCGCTATTTATCCTGCATGCACCCAACAAGCTGGGTGCTCCTGCTTCAAAGCAGACTATTGCTCGCTGGATCTGTAGCACGATTCAGCTTGCACATTCTGCGGCTGGACTGCCGCATCCTAAATTAGTAAAATCCCATTCCACGAGGAAGGTGGGCTCCTCTTGGGCGGCTCCCCGAGGGGTCTCGGCTTTACAACTTTGCCGAGCTGCTACTTGGTCGGGTTCAAACACTTTTGCAAAATTCTACAAGTTTGATACCCTGGCTGAGGAGGACCTTGAGTTTGCTCATTCGGTGCTGCAGAGTCATCCGCACTCTCCCGCCCGTTTGGGAGGTTTGGTATAATCCCCATGGTCCTTACGGAGTACCCAGCATCCACTAGGACGTCAGAGAAAATAAGAATTTACTCACCGGTAATTCTATTTCTCATAGTCCGTAGTGGATGCTGGGAGCCCGTCCCAAGTGCGGACTCTCTGCAATACATGTATATAGTTATTGCTTAACTAAAGGGTTATTGTATGAGCCATCTGTTGAGAGAGGCTCAGTTATTGTTCATACTGTTAACTGGGTATAGTTATCACGAGTTGTACGGTGTGATTGGTGTGGCTGGTATGAGTCTTACCCTGGATTCCAAATCCTTTCCTAGTAATGTCAGCTCTTCCGGGCACAGTTTTCCTAACTGAGGTCTGGAGGAGGGGCATAGAGGGAGGAGCCAGTGCACACCAGATATAGTACCTAATCTTTCTTTTAAGAGTGCCCAGTCTCCTGCGGAGCCCGTCTATACCCCATGGTCCTTACGGAGTACCCAGCATCCACTACGGACTACGAGAAATAGAATTACCGGTGAGTAAATTCTTATTTAATTCCAGTGATTTGGATGTATAATTCCAGTGATTTTGCAGTATAATTCCAGTGATTTGGACGTATAATTCCAATGATTTTGACGTATAATTCCAGTGATTTTGCAGTATAATTCCAGTGATTTTGCCATTTAATTCCAGTGATTTGGATGTATAATGTAGTGATTTGGATGTATAATTGCAGTAATTATGACATATAATTCCAGTGATTTGCCATTGAATTCCAGTGATTTGGACATATAACTCAAGTGATTTTGCAGTATAATTCCAGTGATTTTGCAGTATAATTCCAGTGATTTTGCCATTTAATTCCAGTGATTTGGAGGTATAATTCCAGTAGGAATTGTTTGTGTCCCTTGGCTTAGTCATACAGCTACCTCATTGCACCTCTTCAACATCTTTGCATGAGGTACTGTTTGGGGCCTAGTTTTTTGAAAAGTGCCATACTGTGTGACACTGCCGTATGAGTCCAGGGGTACTGCTGTATTAGTCCTTGGGTACTGCCATATAAGTCCAATTGCAGAATTTTTGAAAAATGACAGGGGTGTGCAGGAGATGCTGTCAGTGGACCAAACAATTGCGGCCCACTTTTGACATTCAGCCACTGCGATGGGCAAGGTGGTTGTGTCACTTAGCTTAGTCATACAGCAACCTCGGTGCACCTCTTTTTCTTCTTTGCATCATGTGCTGTTTGGGTTCTTTTTTTGGATATCTGCCCTCCTGTCTGCCACTGCAGTGCCACTCCTAGATGGGCCAATTGTTTGTGTCGCTTGGCTTAGTCATACAGCTACCTCATTGCACCTCTTCTACATCTTTGCATGAGGTGCTGTTTGGTGCCTTTTTTTTGTATATCTGCCCTCCTGTCTGCCACTGCAGTGCCACTCCTAGATGGGCTAATTGTTTGTGTGTCGCTTTGCTTAGTCATACAGCTACCTTATTGCACCTCTTCGACATCTTTGCATGAGGTGCTCTTTGGGGCCTAGTTTTTGAAAAGTGCCATCCTGTCTGACACTGCAGTGCCACTCCTAGATGGGCAAGGTGTTTGTGCCGCACACTTGTGTCACTTGGCTTAGTCATACAGCAGCCTCAGTGCACCTCTTTTTCTTCTTTGCATCATGTGCTGTTTGGGGCCTTTTTTAATATCTGCCCTCCTTTCTGACACTGCAGTGCCACTCCTAGATGGGCTAGGTGTTTGTGCCGCACACTTGTGTCGTTTAGCTTAGTCATACAGCCACCTCGGTGCAACTTTTTGGCCTAAAAACAATATTGTGTGGTGTTCAGAATAGACTGGAAATGAGTGGAAATGAATGTTATTGAGGTTAATAATACAGTAGGATCAAAATTACCCCCAAATTCTGTGATTTTAGCCATTTTTCTTTTAAATCATCCAGATCCAAAACCAAAACACAAAAGGGTAGTTTTGGCAAAACCAAGCCAAACCCAAAACACGAAAGTGGAATTAGAACCAAAACCAAAACACAAAACATGAAAAGTGCCAGCCGCACATCTCTAACTATTACCAGTTGGGACTGTTATGACACACATTTATGGTTTCTACTCTATGAAGATAGATTCAGCATATTAAAGCTCATTTGTGGACTAGACTATTTTGAAGATAACGAATCCTCATTGAGAGTGTATTTAATGGATCATTTTGAATTATATCACTGATGAAGTTCCCTGTTGACAAAATGCGTAGGGTCATTCTTGGATCGTTGTTGTAACAGCCTGTACCTCTAAAAAGGAACTTCACCTAAGGAGTTCACAGCCGTATGGGTTAGGTGAAAGCCTGACATTGCATCCTTTGAAATTGGACAGGTTTAAATGTTACTTACTTTGTGAACCAATAACCATTATATGTTATCTTTTATATAAATATGTTTTAGCAACCTCTGTTTTTACACCAGGAATATATTTTCATGTATTCAACTTGATGTAAGTTTCCTGAATATTTTATAACGTATTGTGTAACAATGAGTGACCATTTGCTAAAAGGTATATTACTAATTAATTGTTATATAAACTGAATAGCGCTCCTGAGGTAACCGTTTCTGTATACTATATATCCTTTCTGATACATATATGTTCATTCAATGGGAAAAACGACACTAACGGGACACTTCATAACTTGAAAAAATCCTCAGTGTTTATTAATTCAACATTTCAAGGCACTAAGCCCCTTCCTCATGACACAACACAAATGTCCGTGAGTACATAAGGTGGTAAATGTACATTTGACATTGTGGTGTGTCCCGTTTTTCCCCATTAGATGAACATGTATGTATACAGATTTGGCACTGGGATCAGCTGCAAAATTTTATGAATGACTGCCGGCAGATTTGGAGAAATATAATGTGCAAGGTTACATGGACTTTAGCACTTGTTGCATGGCACCAACATGTTTGTTTACTACTTGTACATTGGACACCATCTTTTATGCTGTGACACCAGGATATAGTCATTTTTCATTTATGCATGCTATACTGTTGCTGGAGTAAGTTGCTACAACAATGGAATGTTCTATATCCCAAGATTATTTGGATGCCCTAATTTTATTGTGCCAGCAGGGGAGACCTTCAGTTTTACAGCTGATTAGCTGAATGTATATTGGGGGTCATTCTGACCCGTTCGTTCACTGCTTTTTATCATAGCCGAGCGAACGGGTACCCACTGCACATGCGCCGGCGCCGTAGTGCACCAGCGCATGCCAGATGGCCAAATGCCGTAGCTTGACTGCGATCGCCTCTGCCTAATTGAAAGGCAGAGGTGGTCGCTGGGTGGGATGGGGTGAAAAGGCGGTGTTTAGCCGCCATTTCCTAGGCACGGTCTGGCCAACGCAGGTTTGGCCGGACCATGTGGGGAGCGGCACACAGTGGCTGCGTGACGTCATACGCAGCCACTGCAGGCCGGGGAGCGACGAGTAGCTCCTTGCCAGCACGCTAAAGCTGTGCTGGACGGGAGCTACTCTTCAAGCACAAAGGCATCGCCACTGTGCGATTCCTTTGCACTTCTGTGGGGCGGACTAGGCCTGTGCTGGGCGTCCTCCCGCATGTCAGTGTGAATGATAGTAGCTGTGCTAAATTTAGCACAGCTACGAACATCTCATAATGAGGGCCATTGTACGTGTATTGAACGTATATTGTAGTGTATTGAACGTATATTGTATTATTCTCAGAAAGAATATTGTTTAAAGAGACAGTTACGATTGCTGATCCTCAACATAATGTGGAAGATTTATATCATCAATTGTTTAAATTAAAATGTAATGAAATGGATTATCTATTACATGAAACTTCGCTGACAGATTATTATCATGATAGTAAAATACCACGTGGTTAACGGGTGAATAATGTACCCACAATTGGGAGACAAAATCCTGAATTTATCCGTAAATGGATAGGTATTTAAAATAGATGTTCTTAAATGGTTCTTGTCATTGAAGAAGCTGGTCATGAATGGCAACTCATGAGAAATAAGATCCAGGTGTTTGAAAAAGAACACAAAAGCACACTGGATGAGGCAGCGAATCATAGTTGGCTTACTAAATTAGAACAGTAATGTGACCAATATATGAAAAATCTGGTCAAATTCAAGAGAAACAAGAAATACATGGTTGACTTGGATTACGATGGGAATCGTGTATATTGCTGGCTGGCAGGAGGTGAACCAGCGGGTCGCAGTATGGCACTTGAGCGGAAGCATACACCATGGCACCCTGGATGTTCTCAAAGTCATAATCCTACTAATACTCAGCCAAACAACAGTGACAGTGAATTTGTGGTTTCTGAACCAGAGGATACTCCTGTTGCAGAAGGGGTCCCTTTAGGGCATACAGCTGTGGGTGCAGGGGCATCTGGCGGCGCAAAGCCACCCGCAGGTGTTGGCAGAATAAGAGAAGTACAGGAAGTCAGAAAAAAATCCCAGCAGGAAGGAAAACTGATATTTAATCTATTGCAACATGTTCTATCTGTCGTGGAAGTTCAAGTGCTACAGAAAGGGCTTTCTTTTGTTCCCACTAATCTACATGATGACTTCAGTGTCGCATTGATCATCATAGATTTGCAAGGAATCTTCGCCTTAAAGAATACTTCCAAAATCATCAGATTGATTTAGAACATAGTATGCTTGATTCTTTTCTAAAATCTAAAACAAGATCTAGATTTGACCTGTTTTCATATAACCCCTCTTTGAGAACTTTTAAACGCCTACTTGATGAATCTGTTGCAAAATTTATAGCTGCATCGGGTAAGATTCATAAAAATTTATCGAAGAATGAAGCTTCAGCCTTAAAAAATCTGGGGTCATATGACAGCATTATTATAAGACCCGCGGATAAGGGCGGGGCCATAGTGGTCCAGGATATCCATGACTACTGCCTGGAGATTACAAGGCAGTTAGCAGAAGTTGGAGTGTATGATAAACTTGGAGGCAATCCTACCATTCAATATCAGAAGGAGTTGCGGGACATATTAACTATGGCAGTGCAGCAGAATATGATCTCTGCAAAAATTTCGAAGGCCTTGGCTGTGGACCATCCCAAGGTTCCAGTAATATACACACTTTGCCAAAACTGCACAAAAATAGTGAAACTCCCCGGGAGGCCAATTATATCAGCCCGGGGTCACTTTACCAGCTGACAACGTAATTACTGGATCATCTGTTACAGCCCTCGCTGCCATTGAAGGGTATTTTCTTAAAGACACTACTGAGTTCTTGAAGATATTGTCAAATGTAGGAGAAGTACCAACTGGAACATTGATGTTCTGTCTAGACGTTTGCAGCTTGTATACTGTAACTCCCCATAATGGTGGTCTACAAGCTATGAGGAACTTTTTGTCACAATATCTTGACCTCATGCTGCTTGCCCATGATTTATTCCTTAATCTGCTTGAGCTAACTATCTATAGAAATTATTTCTTGTATGACTGTAACTATTTCGTACAACAACGAGGTTGTGCGATGGGGTCAGCAGTGGCCCCGTCATATGCAAATATATTTATGTTTGAGCAGGAGGAGTTATTGTTTTTGAATCGTCCGGAAATTTCACAATACCTTAGTCTCTATACTAGATATATAGAAAACTTATTTATGCTATGGATGGGGTGGGTGGTTCAGAGGTTTTGTCAATTAATGAATGAGGTCAATGGTTCTAACTCTGTTGTCAAATTTACTTTTACTTACAGTGAAGAGTCTGCTCACTTCTTAGATGTACATGTGATTGTCTCAGGTGGTGTAATCGAAACAGAAGTATTTTACAAAGATGTGGAAAGGAATATTTTTTTTTATCAGCATCTAGCCACCACCAAGTGACACTCAAACGTGGGTTGCACTTATCACAAATGATGAGGGTGGCTAGACTTACGAATGATCCCTCTAAAATTCCAACCTGCATTAATAGATTAATATCTAAATTTACAGCTAGAGGCTATTATTTAAATATGCTGTTGTTGAATAAATCTAAGGTATTGCAGAAGTCAAGAATGCAGTTGCTTCAACCATGCACCATGGAACAGGCTAAGATCATCCCTTGGGGGAGCAACTTTACTATGGCTAGCCCAGTAATTAAACATGCCACTAAGGCATTGTGGCCCATAGTGTCATCTGACAATGAATTGCTGGCATTCCGTAACACGAGACCTTTAGCAGCCTTTAAGAGGGGACGCAATCTCAAAGACCGTCTTATGGTAACAGATATTACGGGTAGAGGTATACCACATTGCCTTAATGTGTATGTTAAACCACCAGGCTGTTATAGTTGCCATAGTTGCACGACATGCAAATTTATGCAGTGCCGTTTTTCCCTTTGGATGAACATGTATGTATACAGATTCAAGCACTGGAATCAGCTGCAATATTTATGAATGAGTGCCGGCAGTTTTGGAGAAATTATATATATATATATAGCAAAAATTTCCACGAAGTGGAAGGTGCACTCTCGCTGTAATAAATGAGGTCCTTTCATAAAAGAATTTTTTATTGTGCAAATCCAAAAGCCTTATGTGTCGACGTTTCGGTCCGTATAACGAACCTTTTTCAAGACTAGTAGCTCTTTAGGTAAACATCATTCATCATGAACACGTGTCTGTGAAAAAAACAACAAAGTATAGACATATTCACATATGCAAGGAACTACGCCTCCCAGGCCAAATCACATCTGTTCCGCTTCCCAGGATAAATTCAACTGTGAAGCCCTTCACCAATACCAAATGTGTCGAACCATACTGTGATACAATAATTCACCACCATCACCTGTGTCAGAACCTCCCAGACTCATAATGCCATGCATGAAACAAAAGGCTCACCTGAGATCAGATCAGACTAAATCAAAGATTGATCGCACAATAAGGTGGCATATCAGGACGTGGCCGTACTAATCTTAGAGGTGGGTTAAACATCTAGAAATCAAATATCAACAATGTGTTATACTCAGAGTGGACAAAGGGTACTCACTGGTGCTTCATTAAAGGTATTCACTAGCGTACCTGTACAGTCAGGTCCTGCTACATTAGTGCAGCTACAGGGTCACGGTCTATACGACATGCTGTATAGATAATCAGAAAAAACTGCATCCATATTTCACTTCAATATGTATTCCATAAAGTAAAACAATCAAAACTTTACACTTACTGGAGTCTGGAGGAGAGTGGGGCGTCCCTGTGCTGCATGTTAAATAGCGGCTGCGGGACTGCTATTTAAATGCCCCGGACCGGAAGTGACCGGATCCGTGTGGAGCAACTAGTAAAGGCTTCCCTCCAATCGTTACTAGCAACCAATGCCCCATACAGGGCCCTCAAGAGCACCTCCGATGGAGACACAAACTGTGCACCACGGGCGCTACGCGGGGCCACCCACAACTCCGTCTGCAGAGGCAACACCGCCGGTCCGGCTGGACACGGCCTTCATGCGTTCCAACTACCGGAAGTGCGTTCCACCAAACCGGAAGTGACGCGGGTGTGTTCCCAAGGACTCTAAAGGTCTAATGCTGGAGTGAATGGCTTATAAACATAGGTTCCCAACCACTCAAGGCTGAATCAAAAGTCATTATTCAAGTGTCTGGGTGTAATGCATAGACCTAGTCATAATGATGGTGGTGAAGAATGAAAAATAGACACTAAACAGATGTATAGGCCTGGGAGATAGTCCATACAGACGAGAATAGCACAATGGGACTGTAATACACAAGAAGAATATAGTGTACTAACTAATAATAAAAATAAATATAAATATAAATAAAAAATAAAAATAAAAAATGATAATAATTAATAATAATAAATGATAATAAATAAAAAATACATCAAATGTCAACAATACAAAATCAGGAATAGTGAACTTATGAACTTGGTGATTATTTTGATAAAGACAGTTGGAGCCTGTTGAAATTAGGCTACCAATATATACTCAGCGTTGATGTATCAAATGACCAATGTTTCATACATTCGAAACAACTTGTATCGCAGTTTCATGGCCTAATCTGGTAAATTATACAGAGAAATGGAGATACTCGTTCTCCACAACACTGATATCAGTCATATTTCTTGGTAGTACCAGTTCAAAAATTACCAAAAAAATATACATAAATAAACGCAGATAAAGAGGGGAGGAAACTATTGGATGGTGTTACAAAAACACATTAAATGGATTGGATTCGTTAAGTCCTCTGGGGGAGACCGTGTCCAACCGATGTATCCAATAGCTTTCGCATCTTTTCAACATCAGGGTCCGGTCGCCTCCAGTCGGACACGGTGGGATCCAATCTATCAATTTGCATTTTAAACTGGCTACTTGATGTTTAGCAGATAAAAAGTGCCTAGCTACCGGTTTGTCAGTTTTACCTGTGATCAATGCAGTATGGATCGAGGACCGGTGATTAGCCATCCGGTCTCGGAATGGCCGCGTGGTCAGACCTACGTACACTAACCCGCAAGGACATTTAAGAATGTAAATTACGTGGTCTAACCGGCAATGTAGATGATATTTTAGCTTAATCACCTTACCGGAGTGAGGATGATAGAATATTGGGCCGGTCAACATAGATCTACATGCGGTGCAGCTACCACAAGAGTAGCTGCCTGGTCTGGACTGCATCACTTGAAAGGGGGTCAAATCCTTTTTGGGGAACATGGTAGGGCGCATCAATAGTTGTCTGAGATTCGCGCCTCTACGATAGGCTACCATGGGTGTGTTCATTTTGGAAAAGGGAAGATTGGCGTCTGAGGCCACAATTGGCCAATGCTTTCTTAACGATTTCCGTATCGTGGTGGTATTGTCAAACTGCGTAGGAAAAATCATACGATCTGTGCTTTTATTTGTCCTGCTCTGTTGACCTGAAAAGATCTTGGTTGCTCTATTCAGACATTTACCTAATGTTTTAGGTGTATAGCCACGATTCAAAAATCGGGAGGTCACCTCGGTACACTGTAAATTTCTACGATCAAGGTCAGAATTAATGCGCATGATTCGTAGATACTGTGAAATGGGAAGGCTTTCTTTTAAGGCCGGGGGGTGAAAACTATCCGCCTGTAACAGCAGATTACGGTCTGTGGATTTACGGAAGACCGTGGAGATGAAACCAACCTCTGTTTTTATAATGGTGACGTCAAGAAAATTAATTTCAGTGGGGGAGATGGTATATGTCAGGCGTATGGGGCTGTCTAATGCATTTAATTCTTCGACCATGCGAATGAACTCAAATTCGGTGCCTCGCCAAAGTAAAAAGATATCGTCAATATATCTTCGGTAGAAGATAATCTTATGGCCATAAATTGGCAATAAGTGTGAGTTCTCATAATCGGCCATATAGAGATTGGCATAAGCAGGGGCTAAATTGGACCCCATTGCGGTGCCTGCAATTTGCAAAAAATATTTGTCCTTGTATAAGAAATGATTTTGGGTTAATACTAATTCAGTAAGTTCTAGTATGAACTCAATGGGAAATTCAAGATTCTCAACTTTCAACAGGTTTTTCTTAATGGTATCAAGCCCTAATTGATGCGGTATTACTGTATATAACGAACAGACATCTAGGGATGCCAACATCAAATTTTCACCATCCACCTGTACCCCATGTAACTGGGTCAAAAAGTCACCAGTATCCTTTAGATAGCTTTCAATGTTTAATACCAGTGGTTGTAAGATACTGTCAACTAGAATAGCTAGTGGTTGTAAAATGGATCCTTCGGCAGCTATAATAGGCCTTCCAGGGGGATGGACCAAGGTTTTATGTATTTTCGGGAGCGTATAAAGTATTGGGCATTTGGGGTGCTCAACTCTCAAAAAGTTTTTTAAATCGTCGTTTATCCAACCCTGCTCATAACCAAATTGAATGGTGGAATCAACCTTATTCTTTATTTTGATCATTGGATTGCAATCCAATAGTCTATATGTGCTAGCATCAGCTAATTGTCGTAAGATTTCCTGGTCATAGTCAGTCCAATCCTGGACTACGACCGCACCCCCTTTATCCGCTGGACGGATAACTATTGAGGTGTTGTCTCTGAGAGCTTTAAGTGCCGAACGTTCGGGGGGGGTCAAATTGTCATGCATCTTAGGTGCTTGGTCTGACTCAATGTCAGATTGTACTAATCTCAAAAATGTTTTGATGCTTGAGTTTGAAGATGGAGGATCAAAATTAGATTTACCACGGAATCTACTCTTATCTCCAACGGTAGATTTATCTGTAAAGTATTCACGAAGCCTCATGGATCTGCCAAATTTGTATTGGTCCACTAATTTAGTGAAAGTTTGTGTTTTGCAAACTGGCACAAACGTTAGCCCTCTGGATAGAAGTTTTATTTCGGCCTCATTTAATTGTTTGGAAGACAAATTGAAAACGGTGTTTACTTGCGTTTCTGTCGGCCTCTTCGCTTGACCGCCACCCCTCCTCGTGTGCGGTCGGTGCCGCTTCTGAGGTATTTGCCGGATCCGGTGGTATTCACCGGTCCGGGTTCTAAAAAATTGACTGAATCGGAAGGTCCTTCCGTGTAGTCAGCGTCGGAGGTGGAAACAGAAGACCCAAATTCCTTGGGAAACATCTGAGTTCTACGCCTCCGAGGATAGCGCCTACCGGATTCCTCAGAATTGCCAAGGAGCCAACGATATACCGAATGGTTTAAATAATCGTTGGTCACTGTTAGTAATTTTTTACGTTTGAAGGAGAGTAATTCTTTTTTATAGTTGTCAACTTGGGTTTGTAAACGATCTGTCCAATTTTGGGATTTGTCATCCCGAAGTGTTGGAAGTGCTGTAATGTTCGTGGTCTCAATATCTATCTTAATCTTTTTAAGTTCAAAACCTACCTCCTCTATAACGAGGGCCATAAGATCAAGCGAACATTTATTAAGAACCCCACACCATCTACTACAGAATGTGGGGTTATTTCTTCCTAATGTAGGAATATTGGCTATTCGGAATCCTCTAGGTAACTGCTTACGTCTGTGATATTCGGAGAGGAATTGATCGTGCAAGGTCAGGTCAACCTCCCTCTGACGCTGTTTCAAGACTTTATAGAAGACATCAATAGGGGTGTCTGAAGGTAAGGCTTCAAAATCTAACTTATCAAATAGGAGTTTTTCAACTTCCTCTTCTGTAAAGGAGACAGTGCCCCCTTCTGCCTGGGATAATAATCCGTCATCTAATAGATATACTCCAGATTGTGACATCCTTAAGGGTTAAAGACCCGATGACTCTAGAGATTGGTATACAAATAATCTCTTGAACCTCGGTGCAAGTAAACAATATGCCAATGCTAGGATCTTATCTGCGTTTATTTATGTATATTTTTTTTGGTAATTTTTGAACTGGTACTACCAAGAAATATGACTGATATCAGTGTTGTGGAGAACGAGTATCTCCATTTCTCTGTATAATTTACCAGATTAGGCCATGAAACTGCGATACAAGTTGTTTCGAATGTATGAAACATTGGTCATTTGATACATCAACGCTGAGTATATATTGGTAGCCTAATTTCAACAGGCTCCAACTGTCTTTATCAAAATAATCACCAAGTTCATAAGTTCACTATTCCTGATTTTGTATTGTTGACATTTGATGTATTTTTTATTTATTATCATTTATTATTATTAATTATTATCATTTTTTATTTTTATTTTTTATTTATATTTATATTTATTTTTATTATTAGTTAGTACACTATATTCTTCTTGTGTATTACAGTCCCATTGTGCTATTCTCGTCTGTATGGACTATCTCCCAGGCCTATACATCTGTTTAGTGTCTATTTTTCATTCTTCACCACCATCATTATGACTAGGTCTATGCATTACACCCAGACACTTGAATAATGACTTTTGATTCAGCCTTGAGCGGTTGGGAACCTATGTTTATAAGCCATTCACTCCAGCATTAGACCTTTAGAGTCCTTGGGAACACACCCGCGTCACTTCCGGTTTGGTGGAACGCACTTCCGGTAGTTGGAACGCATGAAGGCCGTGTCCAGCCGGACCGGCGGTGTTGCCTCTGCAGACGGAGTTGTGGGTGGCCCCGCGTAGCGCCCGTGGTGCACAGTTTGTGTCTCCATCGGAGGTGCTCTTGAGGGCCCTGTATGGGGCATTGGTTGCTAGTAACGATTGGAGGGAAGCCTTTACTAGTTGCTCCACACGGATCCGGTCACTTCCGGTCCGGGGCATTTAAATAGCAGTCCCGCAGCAGCTATTTAACATGCAGCACGGGGACGCCCCACTCTCCTCCAGACTCCAGTAAGTGTAAAGTTTTGATTGTTTTACTTTATGGAATACATATTGAAGTGAAATATGGATGCAGTTTTTTCTGATTATCTATACAGCATGTCGTATAGACCGTGACCCTGTAGCTGCACTAATGTAGCAGGACCTGACTGTACAGGTACGCTAGTGAATACCTTTAATGATGCACCAGTGAGTACCCTTTGTCCACTCTGAGTATAACACATTGTTGATATTTGATTTCTAGATGTTTAACCCACCTCTAAGATTAGTACGGCCGCGTCCTGATATGCCACCTTATTGTGCGATCAATCTTTGATTTAGTCTGATCTGATCTCAGGTGAGCCTTTTGTTTCATGCATGGCATTATGAGTCTGGGAGGTTCTGACACAGGTGATGGTGGTGAATTATTGTATCACAGTATGGTTCGACACATTTGGCATTGGTGAAGGGCTTCACAGTTGAATTTATCCTGGGAAGCGGAACAGATGTGATTTGGCCTGGGAGGCGTAGTTCCTTGCATATGTGAATATGTCTATACTTTGTTGTTTTTTTCACAGACACGTGTTCATGATGAATGATGTTTACCTAAAGAGCTACTAGTCTTGAAAAAGGTTCGTTATACGGACCGAAACGTCGACACATAAGGCTTTTGGATTTGCACAATAAAAAATTCTTTTATGAAAGGACCTCATTTATTACAGCGAGAGTGCACCTTCCACTTCGTGGAAATTTTTGCTGTTCAAGTGGACCTGACTGGGTTCATTAGGAGCACCCGCAGCGTTGGAATTTATGGGATGAGAGTGCAGGAT
The DNA here is from genome assembly GCF_028390025.1 of Pseudophryne corroboree. Classification (NCBI taxonomy): domain Eukaryota; kingdom Metazoa; phylum Chordata; class Amphibia; order Anura; family Myobatrachidae; genus Pseudophryne; species Pseudophryne corroboree. Next base: position 489,748,942 of record NC_086444.1, on the reverse strand, counting down.
TACCGTGGATATAGAGTCGGGCCCATAGAGATTGGACCAGATTTCCTGACACCCATCGGAAACAGTTGGACATTTTGTGCATGTGCAGGGACTCTTCCAGTCCCACAGACTATTAACGCATAAGGGACAGTTCTTTCCTTATTTCTTTAATTTTATTTCTTATTCTTCTAATCATTATTTTGCTTTATTGGATGATTTTTTGTCTTACTTTACCGTGTTATTGCAGTTAAGATCCTAGCATTGGCATATTGTTTACTTGCACCGAGGTTCAAGAGATTATTTGTATACCAATCTTTAGAGTCATCGGGTCTTTAACCCTTAAGGATGTCACAATCTGGAGTATATCTATTAGATGACGGATTATTATCCCAGGCAGAAGGGGGCACTGTCTCCTTTACAGAAGAGGAAGTTGAAAAACTCCTATTTGATAAGTTAGATTTTGAAGCCTTACCTTCAGACACCCCTATTGATGTCTTCTATAAAGTCTTGAAACAGCGTCAGAGGGAGGTTGACCTGACCTTGCACGGTCAATTCCTCTCCGAATATCACAGACGTAAGCAGTTACCTAGAGGATTCCGAATAGCCAATATTCCTACATTAGGAAGAAATAACCCCACATTCTGTAGTAGATGGTGTGGGGTTCTTAATAAATGTTCGCTTGATCTTATGGCCCTCGTTATAGAGGAGGTAGGTTTTGAACTTAAAAAGATTAAGATAGATATTGAGACCACGAACATTACAGCACTTCCAACACTTCGGGATGACAAATCCCAAAATTGGACAGATCGTTTACAAACCCAAGTTGACAACTATAAAAAAGAATTACTCTCCTTCAAACGTAAAAAATTACTAACAGTGACCAACGATTATTTAAACCATTCGGTATATCGTTGGCTCCTTGGCAATTCTGAGGAATCCGGTAGGCGCTATCCTCGGAGGCGTAGAACTCAGATGTTTCCCAAGGAATTTGGGTCTTCTGTTTCCACCTCCGACGCTGACTACACGGAAGGACCTTCCGATTCAGTCAATTTTTTAGAACCCGGACCGGTGAATACCACCGGATCCGGCAAATACCTCAGAAGCGGCACCGACCGCACACGAGGAGGGGTGGCGGTCAAGCGAAGAGGCCGACAGAAACGCAAGTAAACACCGTTTTCAATTTGTCTTCCAAACAATTAAATGAGGCCGAAATAAAACTTCTATCCAGAGGGCTAACGTTTGTGCCAGTTTGCAAAACACAAACTTTCACTAAATTAGTGGACCAATACAAATTTGGCAGATCCATGAGGCTTCGTGAATACTTTACAGATAAATCTACCGTTGGAGATAAGAGTAGATTCCGTGGTAAATCTAATTTTGATCCTCCATCTTCAAACTCAAGCATCAAAACATTTTTGAGATTAGTACAATCTGACATTGAGTCAGACCAAGCACCTAAGATGCATGACAATTTGACCCCCCCCCGAACGTTCGGCACTTAAAGCTCTCCGAGACAACACCTCAATAGTTATCCGTCCAGCGGATAAAGGGGGTGCGGTCGTAGTCCAGGATTGGACTGACTATGACCAGGAAATCTTACGACAATTAGCTGATGCTAGCACATATAGACTATTGGATTGCAATCCAATGATCAAAATAAAGAATAAGGTTGATTCCACCATTCAATTTGGTTATGAGCAGGGTTGGATAAACGACGATTTAAAAAACTTTTTGAGAGTTGAGCACCCCAAATGCCCAATACTTTATACGCTCCCGAAAATACATAAAACCTTGGTCCATCCCCCTGGAAGGCCTATTATAGCTGCCGAAGGATCCATTTTACAACCACTAGCTATTCTAGTTGACAGTATCTTACAACCACTGGTATTAAACATTGAAAGCTATCTAAAGGATACTGGTGACTTTTTGACCCAGTTACATGGGGTACAGGTGGATGGTGAAAATTTGATGTTGGCATCCCTAGATGTCTGTTCGTTATATACAGTAATACCGCATCAATTAGGGCTTGATACCATTAAGAAAAACCTGTTGAAAGTTGAGAATCTTGAATTTCCCATTGAGTTCATACTAGAACTTACTGAATTAGTATTAACCCAAAATCATTTCTTATACAAGGACAAATATTTTTTGCAAATTGCAGGCACCGCAATGGGGTCCAATTTAGCCCCTGCTTATGCCAATCTCTATATGGCCGATTATGAGAACTCACACTTATTGCCAATTTATGGCCATAAGATTATCTTCTACCGAAGATATATTGACGATATCTTTTTACTTTGGCGAGGCACCGAATTTGAGTTCATTCGCATGGTCGAAGAATTAAATGCATTAGACAGCCCCATACGCCTGACATATACCATCTCCCCCACTGAAATTAATTTTCTTGACGTCACCATTATAAAAACAGAGGTTGGTTTCATCTCCACGGTCTTCCGTAAATCCACAGACCGTAATCTGCTGTTACAGGCGGATAGTTTTCACCCCCCGGCCTTAAAAGAAAGCCTTCCCATTTCACAGTATCTACGAATCATGCGCATTAATTCTGACCTTGATCGTAGAAATTTACAGTGTACCGAGGTGACCTCCCGATTTTTGAATCGTGGCTATACACCTAAAACATTAGGTAAATGTCTGAATAGAGCAACCAAGATCTTTTCAGGTCAACAGAGCAGGACAAATAAAAGCACAGATCGTATGATTTTTCCTACGCAGTTTGACAATACCACCACGATACGGAAATCGTTAAGAAAGCATTGGCCAATTGTGGCCTCAGACGCCAATCTTCCCTTTTCCAAAATGAACACACCCATGGTAGCCTATCGTAGAGGCGCGAATCTCAGACAACTATTGATGCGCCCTACCATGTTCCCCAAAAAGGATTTGACCCCCTTTCAAGTGATGCAGTCCAGACCAGGCAGCTACTCTTGTGGTAGCTGCACTGCATGTAGATCTATGTTGACCGGCCCAATATTCTATCATCCTCACTCCGGTAAGGTGATTAAGCTAAAATATCATCTACATTGCCGGTTAGACCACGTAATTTACATTCTTAAATGTCCTTGCGGGTTAGTGTACGTAGGTCTGACCACGCGGCCATTCCGAGACCGGATGGCTAATCACCGGTCCTCGATCCATACTGCATTGATCACAGGTAAAACTGACAAACCGGTTGCTAGGCACTTTTTATCTGCTAAACATCAAGTAGCCAGTTTAAAATGCAAATTGATAGATTGGATCCCACCGTGTCCGACTGGAGGCGACCGGACCCTGATGTTGAAAAGATGCGAAAGCTATTGGATACATCGGTTGGACACGGTCTCCCCCAGAGGACTTAACGAATCCAATCCATTTAATGTGTTTTTGTAACACCATCCAATAGTTTCCTCCCCTCTTTATCTGCGTTTATTTATATATATTTTTTTTGGTAATTTTTGAACTGGTACTACCAAGAAATATGACTGATATCAGTGTTGTGGAGAACGAGTATCTCCATTTCTCTGTATAATTTACCAGATTAGGCCATGAAACTGCGATACAAGTTGTTTCGAATGTATGAAACATTGGTCATTTGATACATCAACGCTGAGTATATATTGGTAGCCTAATTTCAACAGGCTCCAACTGTCTTTATCAAAATAATCACCAAGTTCATAAGTTCACTATTCCTGATTTTGTATTGTTGACATTTGATGTATTTTTTATTTATAATCATTTATTATTATTAATTATTATCATTTTTTATTTTTTATTTTTATTTATATTTATATTTATTTTTATTATTAGTTAGTACACTATATTCTTCTTGTGTATTACAGTCCCATTGTGCTATTCTCGTCTGTATGGACTATCTCCCAGGCCTATACATCTGTTTAGTGTCTATTTTTCATTCTTCACCACCATCATTATGACTAGGTCTGTGCATTACACCCAGACACTTGAATAATGACTTTTGATTCAGCCTTGAGCGGTTGGGAACCTATGTTTATAAGCCTTTCACTCCAGCATTAGACCTTTAGAGTCCTTGGGAACACACCCGCGTCACTTCCGGTTTGGTGGAACGCACTTCCGGTAGTTGGAACGCATGAAGGCCGTGTCCAGCCGGACCGGCGGTGTTGCCTCTGCAGACGGAGTTGTGGGTGGCCCCGCGTAGCGCCCGTGGTGCACAGTTTGTGTCTCCATCGGAGGTGCTCTTGAGGGCCCTGTATGGGGCATTGGTTGCTAGTAACGATTGGAGGGAAGCCTTTACTAGTTGCTCCACACGGATCCGGTCACTTCCGGTCCGGGGCATTTAAATAGCAGTCCCGCAGCAGCTATTTAACATGCAGCACAGGGACGCCCCACTCTCCTCCAGACTCCAGTAAGTGTAAAGTTTTGATTGTTTTACTTTATGGAATACATATTGAAGTGAAATATGGATGCAGTTTTTTCTGATTATCTATACAGCATGTCGTATAGACCGTGACCCTGTAGCTGCACTAATGTAGCAGGACCTGACTGTACAGGTACGCTAGTGAATACCTTTAATGATGCACCAGTGAGTACCCTTTGTCCACTCTGAGTATAACACATTGTTGATATTTGATTTCTAGATGTTTAACCCACCTCTAAGATTAGTACGGCCGCGTCCTGATATGCCACCTTATTGTGCGATCAATCTTTGATTTAGTCTGATCTGATCTCAGGTGAGCCTTTTGTTTCATGCATGGCATTATGAGTCTGGGAGGTTCTGACACAGGTGATGGTGGTGAATTATTGTATCACAGTATGGTTCGACACATTTGGTATTGGTGAAGGGCTTCACAGTTGAATTTATCCTGGGAAGCGGAACAGATGTGATTTGGCCTGGGAGGCGTAGTTCCTTGCATATGTGAATATGTCTATACTTTGTTGTTTTTTTCACAGACACGTGTTCATGATGAATGATGTTTACCTAAAGAGCTACTAGTCTTGAAAAAGGTTCGTTATACGGTCCGAAACGTCGACACATAAGGCTTTTGGATTTGCACAATAAAAAATTCTTTTATGAAAGGACCTCATTTATTACAGCGAGAGTGCACCTTCCACTTCGTGGAAATTTTTGCTGTTCAAGTGGACCTGACTGGGTTCATTAGGAGCACCCGCAGCGTTGGAATTTATGGGATGAGAGTGCAGGATTACCGTGGATATATATATATATACATACTGTATATATAATTATTATTATTTTTTTGCAAGTGAAAATGCTTTAGTTCAGTGATTCTCAAACTTTCTTGAATCACGGCACCCTAGAGTATCAGCATTTTTTTTACGGCACCCCTGCAATAAAAGTTTTCATTTTTATAAAATTGAAAAAGAAAATGTTATCTAAAGTAAATTGTACCTACCTGTCATCCTTAGGTTCAGTTATGTGGTGATGTACATTTGTGCTTCTGATTGTCCACATGTGTTTTGATTGGTAACCACTAGCACTGGTTGTGCCTTTCACTTTAACCATAAATAATTGATTTGGTCCTGGACTACCAACCCAAGGCACCTCTGTAAGAGCCATGTGGCACCAAGGGTGCCTAGGCACACAGGTTTGGAACCACTGCTTTAGTTGTTACTAGCATTTTCTGTAGTATTTGGAAGACATGTTGGATTTCATAATGCATTTACCTGCAGTAAATGCATTCAATAGAAAGCAATTTTTGTTCACTACCTTAAAATGGTTGCAGACAGGGGTTGTGAGTGGGAGGACCAATAAGAAGCCACAATGTCTGTGATTGTAGCTTATGTATGAACATTCATGGGACAAATCACTAAATAATGTACAGCCCCTAGAGTTCCAAGGTGGTGGTCTACAATGCTTTGGGTGTTAGTGCTTTAAAGTTATGTAATTTAAAGATACTGTATTTGGTTTCCATGACACAAAGTTTATTTCAGGCTGCTGATGTACCTAAAAAAGGCATACTGAAGTGGATTTGGGTGGCAAAAGTGGTTGTTCAAACCCTACAGAAGTTTTATATGAGAAAGAAGCAAATGAGGAAGACAGATATGGAATTTTTCCCTGAAAGCAGTTCTGAGCATAGTCTGAGCAGTAAAACAGAATCTACAAATCGTATACATTACCACCCCACTTCCTTTGCTCCAGTGGTGGCCGTCTTTGGGGGGTGCAAAGCATCATGGGATTTGTAGTTTATTTTTTTACTGCTCAGAATCAGAGCAATAACAAAGAAACTACAAATCCCATACCACCCCTCTTCCTACTCTGGCCGACTGGGGCTGTGTGACAGGGGGCATCAATTGGTGAGGACAGGGGATGTGATCACAGGTGGGCATGACTCCCTAGCTGGCGGCACACCCCCCCCCCTTCCCATCTGCTTGGCTTGCCATGGTGCCCAGGGCACTTGCCCTGTGCTAGTAACACCTCTGTTTTTTATGTGATTGGTCCGGTTTCAAACTAGCAGCCTTGACTTTATGGTTGCCTAGAAAATGGTTGAAAATTCCATTAGCCAGCTTAAGAAAATTGAGCTTAATCAAATCAAAGACAAGGCTGCACATTTTGCATTAAAAATGAAAGATCTGATCAGCAGTAATGAAAGCATTTATTTCCAGAGAGAAGGTGTTGCCCAAAATAAATGAATGGCAGACGAGAGCTCAGTTGATGAACATCCAATTGATTATTTTTAGAAAATAAGCAGTTGGTGATTGACACACAGTTCTTGGATACTAGATTTTTTTTACATATTTAAAATGAATCACAACTACTTGAAGAGGGATCCTTTAAAAGGATTTCAGAATTGGCAAAAGTCAATATAGAGTCTCTTATTAAAAAACTTACTAGTTTATAAAACCTCTTTCCAAAACTAGCCACTTGGGTGAACCAAAAAGACAAGCTATACTTCCAGAAGGAGATGGTGGGTATGACGATGAATGAAGTGTACTTACTGAAATAGAGGATGACAAAACAAAATGCAACTGTTGTAAAAACTGCTTCCTCTGCTTACACAAATGACTTCTGCAGCACAATCTTTAGTCAGCTGCTTATGAAAATCTGTCTGTGGCATACAAGTATCTACAGACTTTATTGTTCATGCAAGTTGCATGTGAAAGAGCATATAGTAAACTGAAACTAATAAAGACAAGACTGCGTGCTGCAATGGGACAAGACCTGCCTAAAGCACTTATGATAATGTCTGTCGAAAGAGATCTTTTAGAACTAGTTTAATTTGATGATGTGCTTGAAATTGTTCGTGAACGTTAACCACTGATTTGATCATTATTTACTGAGTTAATGGTCTTCAGTGTTTTAAGACATTTCATTTGGCAACAGTTTCTACTTCATGCTTTTATTTTATCCAAAATACACAAAAATTTTATTAGTTTACACTTGTACATAGGCCCTCATTCCGAGTTGTTCGCTCGCTAGTAGATTTTAGCAGCAGTGCACACGCTAGGCCGCCGCCCTCTGGGAGTGTATCTTAGCATAGCAGAATTGCGAACGAAAGATTAGCAGAATTGTGAATAGAAAATTCTTAGCAGTTTTTGAGTAGCTCGAGACTTACTCCTACACTGCGATCAGCTCAGCCCATTTCGTTCCTGGTTTGACGTCACAAACACGCCCTGCGTTCGGCCAGCCACTCCCCCGGTTCTCCAGACACTCCCGCGTTTTATCCTGGCACGCCTGCGTTTTTCCGCACACTCCCAGAAAACGGTCAGTTTCCGCCCAGAAACACCCACTTCCTGTCAATCACACTCCGATCACTTCAACAATGAAAATTCTTCATTCGCACGTGAGTAAATCTACTAAGTTTTGTGCTAAAATACTTAGCGCATGTGCACTGCGTACCATGCGCATGCGCATTTTTGCCTTAATTGCTCTGTTGCGAAAATTGGCAACGAGCGAATAACTCGAAATGACCCCCATAATCTTTAACATTATGTGAATTTTTGTAAAAAAAAATCTTTATACATATTATTATTATTTTTTTTTGCATTATTTAATTTTTATTATTTTGCTATATAGAATATATAATTCAAGGTATATTTGGGATAATTAAAACCAGGCCTATTTTTTTTATTAATGAAATTTATTATATCAAAAACCTCCATATAATAATGCACCATTACATATGGACTTGCTCCTCAGGCAAAAAGTTTCCAACAAGCCCCTGATACTAACACATGTACATATAAGCTATATAAATGATTGGTTGCCTTTGAGATTTGTGTTGACAGGCTGTCATATTAATACATTTTAAATCATATTTCATACTTGTTTTATACTATTTCTCTAATATGTGCTAGTTTCTTAGATTCACCATAAAAGTTAAGTTTTAACTATAAGCGTTCCCCCACAAAAGAGATTACTTTCTGTTGCCATAACATACAGTTACCCTTGACTATAGGGGAGCATACCTTACATAACTAGGACATTCATTATATACTTACTGGTTATATGATTAAATTCTGATAACGGAGGTACCTGTGCACAGACACTTCTCACACACACACACACACACTTTTCTTACTACAACACCACCGCTTGCCTATTTTAGAAGCTGTAGTAAATCTACCCCCAGGCCTTCAGTATCAGCAAAAGATGGTGCATCTGGAACTGCAGTTACGTGTCATGCACTTATTTTGGGATCTCGGCAATCAGGAGACCAATGCCAGGATCCTGACAGCCAGGATCCCAGCGGCGAGCGCAGTGTGTCACGGGCTTGCTGTGCTAGCCACGCTTCAGACCCGGTGGTGACCTTTAATAGCCACAGGCTTCTATTACCCCTCGGGGGAAACAACCGACCGCCAGTATTGTAGATGGTGTCAGGATACCGGCATCCCTGTCCGGTGGTCAATTGACTGCCTCCCCTTATTTGTACACACCCTTTCTATTCTTAACCAAGATGTGCCCACCTTGTATCCTCATTTCTAAGTATATCTATACAGTGTCGCATTTAGGTATGCACATATACTACTGAAATGCATATTGTTACTCCACCGAAATTGATGCTGACCAACTCTAAATCAATCCATCTTTGTCTGGTTGCCTATCATCAGTGGCACAAGTAGAAGTATTTTTAAAGTAGTACTGAGTGCCAAAAAAATGGATGTGATCTTGTGTTGTAGGAGGCATGGCCACACAACACTAGGGGAAGTGGCTACATGACACGCGGTCTGCCCACATGACACAGCCCCTTTTCTCAGCACTCTGGAGGAAAGGCAAGAAATATATAGTAATGCCCCCAGTATAATAGATATATATAGCAATGCCCCTCAATTTAATAACTAAATATAGTAATACCTTCATTTTAACAGGAATATATACTGTAGTAGTGCCCCTGTATAATAAAAATATATATTACATTAGAAATATATTCTAATACCCCCATAATAATAGAAATATATAGTAGTGTCCACATTATATTAGAAATTAATTACCCCACACAGAGACACCAGAGATATGCCCAGCAGCCCAGCCTGTGAAGAACAAAAGCCGCTCAGTGCCGATACATCACATGAGCTGAATGAAAGGACACAACTGCGCTGCTGCACCCAGCAAGGAATTCCATGGGAAAGTGCACACAGACTCCTCTCTTTGCGCCAGCCATGGCCGTCAGAGGAGGAAGCATGATGTGACTTCACTGCCACTCTCCCAGTAATCCTGACAAAGTGGGAGGTGCCATCATGCTGCCAACCACCATGGTCTTGTTGCTTAATGGCGCATTATAAATGTGGTAATGGCGGTTACGGGTGCAAAGTTTGTAGTGGTAATACTGTGTACCTGCTGCCAAATTCTTAAGGGTATGCTGTACCTGTGCACACGTGCATACTTGCACCACTGCCTACCATAGTATGTTTTTGGACAATTTTATTTTCCCATTTAATAAACTGTTCTTTATATACACAGGTATGTAATGTAACTTAGTTAGCTTCTATGAGGCAGTGAGCGACAATCTTGACCAGGGAAAAACAGTGGATCTGGTCTACTTAGATTTTGTAAAAGCCTTCAATACAGTGCCTCACAGGAGACTGATCATCAAATTAAAGGAGCTTGGCCGAGGAAAAACTGTTTGTACATGGATAAGTAACTGGCTGGATAACAGGGTACAGCGAGTAGTGGTCAACGGGAAGTCCTCAAGCTGGACACCAGTAGTCAGTGAAATACCACAAGGGTCCGTACTCGGGCCACTACTGTTCAACATATTTATCAATGACATAGAAATAGGCCTGAGAAGAAACAGTGTCAATCTTTGCAGATGATACTAAACTGTGCAGAGTAATTAATTCGGAAATAGATGTGGAGTCTCTGCAGAATGATTTATCTAAACTTGAAATCTGGACGTCTAAATGGAGAAAGAGGTTCAATATAGAAAAATGCAAGGTTATGCATTTCGGGACTAAACACAAACTTGCATCCTACATATTAAATGGGGAAAGTCTAGGGGTAACTGTATTGGAAAAAGATTTGGGGGTACTCATTGATAATAGGCTTAATAACAATATACAATGTCAAACGCAGTAAAGAAGGCAAGTAAGGAGGTAGCGTGCATAAAACGGGGAATTGAGCCAAGGGACGAAGGAAGTAATCCTGATGCTGTACAAATCATTGGTACGTCCACACCTGGAATATTGTGTTCAGTTTTGGGCACCACATTATAAAAAAAGATATCGGTGAACTCAAATGGGTTCAAAGGTGATCTACTAAATTGATTAAAGGGCTAGAGGGACTGAATTACGAGGAAAGGCTTACTAGGTTGAATATGTATACACTGGAAAAGAAGCGTCTAAGAGGAGACATTATTAATATCTTCAAATATGTAAAGAGGCACTACAAAGAGTTATCAGAGGAATTATTTATTAAAAAAAACTCTGTACACGTGGGCACTCGCTGAGGCTAGAGGAGAGTAAATTCCGTACGCAACGTAGAAAATGGTTTTTCACTGTTAGGGCAATAAGAATTTGAAATTCCCTGCCAGTGAATGTGGTAATGGCGCACTCTGTAAATGCATTTAAAAACGGATGGGATAACTTTCTGATTGAAAAAGATATCCAAGGTTATAACATTTAAAATACTGACATTGATAATCCGGGAGGAACATGATTTGTAGTTGTTAACTAGACATAATACATTACTTCAGTATATAAAATGAACTCCGCTTAATACAGAATAGAGGTTGAACACGATGGACATTTTGCCTCTATTCAACCTCATTTACTATGTTACTAATATATTAGAAATTAATTACCCCACACAGAGACGCCAGAGACATGCCCAAGCAGACCAGCCTGTGAAGAACAAAAGCCACTCAGTGCAGATGCATCACATTAGCTGAATGAAGGGGAACAGCTGCGCTGCAGCACCCAGCAAGGAATTCCACGGGAAAGTGCACCCATGCTCCTCTCTTTGCGCCAGCCATTGCCGTCAGAGGAGGAAGCATGATGTAATGTCACTGTCACGTTCCCAGTAATCCTGACAAAGTGGGAGGTGCCATCATGCTGCCAATCACCATGGTCTTGTTGCTTAATGGCACATTATAAATGTAGTAATGGCGGTCACGGGTGCAAAGTGTGTAGTGGTAATACTGTGTACCTGCTGCCAAATTCTTAAGGGTATGCTGTACCCGTGCGCACCTGCATACTTGCACCATTGCCTACCATAGTATGTCTTTGGAAAATTTGATGTTCCCATTTAATAAACTGTTATTTTATATACAGGTATGTGATGTATTAAATGTATTTAGGATTTATTGTTTTTTAGATAATGTATTTTCTGTAATTTACATGATGTCTAAAACATACTAAGGGTGAGATTTGTCAAGACTTGGAGAACGATAAAGTGGAGAGAGATTAAGTACCAAACAATCAGTTTCTGTGGTTTTACAGGCTGTGCTAGAGAAATAACAGAAGTTGATTTCTGCTTTAAGAAACTTATCCACTCCATTTATCTCCAAGATTTGATAAAACTCCCCATAAATTATTTAGAAATATCCCTGAGTTTTCCAAATATTCCCTTTAAATTCCATGATACACCGTGTTAATACCACACTCCTCAGAGTAATCACAGCAAGAAAGCCTACGTGGTAATGTCTGTGTAATACATTACTGCATCAAATATTAACTTTTTTCTTTCTAGTTTTCAGAACTTTTTGGATAATGTGTATCTTAATGGGAGATCTCATACATGTTAATGAATGAGCACATACTGTAGATTTAGGTTTTATTATAATTAAAATATATTAAAAACATTCTATTAAAATTAGAGATGAGCGGGTTCGGTGCTCAGAGAACCAAACCCTTCCGAACTTTGCCTTCCGAGCCCGGATCCAAGTCAGGCTCGGGTTTTCCCGCCTGACTCGGAAACCCGAACGAGGCAAAACATCATCATCCCGCTGTCGGATTCTCGCGGGATTTGGATTCCATATAAGGAGCCGCGCGTCGTGGCCATTTTCACTCCAGTCTCGGAGAGTATATTGAGAGGATGTGTCCTCAGTGTTCAGTGTCTGTGTGGGGGTGGGAAAGTGGGGTGGTGAGTGTTGTGCTGTCCAGTCCAGTGTAGTCAGTGTATTGTGCTGCATCATTCCAGCCAGTCACAGTGTTGGTGTCCTCTGTTGCTATATGTCCCCAGGGGATCCGGTCTGAAGATCGACAGTGTCTAGGTCGACAATGTTTAGGTCGACCACTATAGGTCGACAGTCACTAGGTCGACATGGATGGAAGGTCGACAGGGTTTCTAGGTCGACATGTGCTAGGTCGACAGGTCTAAAGGTCGACATGAGTTTTTCACATTTTTTTATTTTTGTTTTTTCATACTTAACGATCCACGTGGACTACGATTGGAACGGTAAAGTGTGCCGAGCGAAGCGGTAGCGGAGCGAAGGCACCATGCGAGGGGACTCAGTGCACTAATTTGGGATCCTGGTCACTTTACGAAGAAAACGACAAAAAAAAAAATCCTCATGTCGACCTTTAGACCTGTCGACCTAGCACATGTCGACCTAGAAACCCTGTCGACCTTCCATCCATGTCGACCTAGTGACTGTCGACCTATAGTGGTCGACCTAAACATTGTCGACCTAGACACTGTCGATAAAACGAACCACACCCGTCCCCAAGGGTGGTCTTCTGTTTGCTGGCGGCTGGGCTCCCGACGACCAGCATACCAGTGCCGGAATCCCGACCGCCGGCATACCAACAACTGTTCTCCCTCTTGGGGGTCCACGACCCCCCTGGAAGGTGAATAGATAGCATGGCACGCCACCGTGCCCACAGCGTGGTGAGCGCAGCAAGCCCACAAGTGGCTCATTTGTGCTTGCCCAGCTGTCGGTATGCCAGCGGTCAGGATTCCGGCGCTGGTATGCTGGTCGCCGGGAGCCCGGCCGCCGGCATACCCTACTACACCCATCCCCAGTGCTGCTGGCTTGCATTTTTGCTGTTGTCCTGCATTAGACCAGGGGAAGTCTCTTGTGCATCAGTCCAGTAACCAGTCACAGTGGTGGTGTCCTTTGCTGCCATATATCCAGTGTAGCTGTATAAGTCCCTTACAGTGTTGTTGTGTTGTGCTGCATCAGACCAGTGGTAGTGTCCTGTCCATCAGTCATTCCAGTGACGAGGCAGTCACAGTGGTATACGGTGTTGATATATGTCCACTGCTGCAGTATAATAAAAATAATAATAATAATAATAATAACAACAACAACCACCACCACAAGTCCCTTACAGTGTTGTTGTGTTGTGCTGCATCAGACCAGTTGTAGTGTCCTGTCCATCAGTCATTCCAGTGATGATGCAGTCACAGTGTTATATGCTGCTGCTATATGACCACTGCTACAGTATTATAATAATAATAATAATAATAATAATAATAATAAAAACAACAACCACAAGTCCCTTACAGTGTTGTTGTGTTGGGCTGCATCAGACCAGTGGTAGTGTCCTGTCCATCAGTCATTCCAGTGACGAGGCAGTCACAGTGGTATACGCTGCCGATATATGTCCACTGCTACAGTATTATAATAATAATAACACCAACCACAAGTCCCTTACAGTGTTGTTGTGCTGCATCAGACAATTGGTAGTGTCCTGGACATCAGCCATTAGTCATTCCTGTGCTGCATATTGTCAGGAATCTGCATTTTCCATCACATCACTGCTGTGGAACTACAGGTTCCAGCAGTTCAGTTCTGTTCCAGTTCTCGTTTTCAGTCCTCTGCAGCCTGGAGTACATAGTGCTTCAACTAACTCACAGCTGATCTGGACACCCAATCCAGCTAGTATCTCCGCCTGCAGTTTGTGTCCAATCACTGCTGGGCAGGTGGTATAACTTCCAGTTTGTGGCTCTCTCACATCGCCTTGGACAACACGTCACATCCCGTGAACAGACCGCTCCTGTTTGCAATCCTCTGTCTACAGAGATTTCCTTGTGTATTAGACCTGTGGAACAACAGGTCCCAGCTGTTCCAGTTCCCAGTTGTTCCTGTGTTCCCGTGGAACTACAAGTTCCAGAAACCCCTCCAGCTCTCCTGCGACATTCCGTGTGCAAGTTCCTGTGTTCCTGTGGAACTACAAGTTCCAGCAACCCCTCCAGCTCTCCTGCGACATTCAGTGTGCAAGTTCCTGTGGAACTACAAGTTCCAGCAACCACTCCAGCTCTCCTACTGCATCCAGTGGTTCCCTGTGTTCCAGTCTCCAGATCCCCTGTGTTCCTGGTTATCCTCCTGCATCTCTGTGGAACTACAAGTTCCAGCAACCACTCCAGCTCTCCTGCTGCATCCAGTGGTTCCCTGTGTTCCAGTCTCCAGATCCCCTGTGTTCCTGGTTATCCTCCTGCATCTCCGTGGAACTACAAGCATCAGCAATTCCTGCATTCATTTACAGGCTTCACACCAATCTCCAACACAGTGTGCTTCAGCCTCAGCTGTAGAGACTCCATCTCCAGGTGCAGCTCATCACCTCACCTGTGAATCAGCTTGCAAGCTGCCTGTGCTTTCCAATAGCACTGTGAACCCTGCATCAAGTCTTCTGCATCTGCTACCAGGTTTGCTACCATTATCATCACCTCTGCTGGCTCCACGTGTTTATCATCTCTGGTTCCCATACCAGCATATTGCCATAGACTCTCACTGTATTGCCATAGACTCTCACTGCATTGCCATAGACTCTCACTGTTTTGCCATAGACTCTCAGCTTCCACGCTGCATCATACCCATTGCATTTATTATTGTTTATTTCTCCAAGTATTCCTGCTGCCATATTGTTTTATCTTTCTGCTTAATAAACAACATTGCGCACATGCGCAGGAATCCAATCCAGTATCCTCACTTCTTCCATCCTACCTCCACTGACCCACTAGCGCCCCCTCCGGGGACACAAACCAGACCGAACCTGACAGTTTGTCCAAGGCCCATGGACTCGGATGGTGGTCAGAATGTGGGGTCAGGGGCCTTACAAAATCTGGTCTCCCGTTTGGATGGTCAAGAGGCTGCGCAGCAGCAGATGTTCCAGTTCCTACAGGGAATGTCTATCCGTTTGGATACCTTGCAGCAATCCCTTCCAAGTTCTGTTGTTTCTCCAGTTCCTGTTCAAGTCACTCCTGCTCCAGTCATTTCAACTTTCCCTGCACAATCCGTTCCTGTGGATGGATCTTGCTCAAGTCAGTCCTATGGCAGTCCCTTCACAGCTAATTCTCCTGAGAGAGCGACTTCCTCCTTTGAAAGCTTCAAGACTCCTTTGTTGTCTGCTGTGAACTCTGAACCAATAAGCACTCTTTATCATCTATTGGAACAACTTCAAAGTCTCCTAACAAAAATCATTCCAATAATGCCAGAAATCCTAGGTGGTGCTTTAAACGCAGTCAAGAGTACCGCTCAAAGTATTGAGACTAGTGCGACCTCCGTGTCAACTTTTCTTCAAGCTAAAGTCTCTTCTCCTATGCAGAGAGAGGGCAGATTCCAGAGCTACCCGCGCTCCAAACTAACGGAAGCTGAACGCCGGCATCGCAAGCAGCTTCACCTCTGCTTTTACTGTGGGAGTTCTAGTCATCTTATTAAGGACTGTTCCTTCCGCAACTCAAAAGTTGGTGACCGGTCCCAGCATCACAGTGTTTTCACCTGCAAACCTTCCAATGTATCCTCTGCAGTTTCAAGTTCCTTTTCCTCGGACAGGAGAGTCCAAAAAGTATACGATTGGGGTCCTGTGACAAATAGACCCAATCCCAAGTTCAGAAATCAACAGAGACTATCTATGTTACCCATAACTAAAGTAGTTTCTGTGCCTACAGCCCGAGAAGGGGCATCTGTGCCTACAGCCCGAGAAGGGGCATCTGTGCCTACAGCCCGAGAAGGGGCATCTGTGCCTACAGCTCGAGAAGGGGCATCTGTGCCTACAGCCCGAGAAGGGGCATCTGTGCCTACAGCCCGAGAAGGGGCGTCTGTGCCTACAGCCCGAGAAGGGGCGTCCGTGCCTACAGCCCGAGAAGGGGCGTCCGTGCCTACAGCCCGAGAAGGGGCGTCCGTGCCTACAGCCCGAGAAGGGGCATCCATGTCTACAGCCCGAGAAGGGGCATCCGTGTCTACAGCCCCAGGTGGGGCATCTGATGTTGTGACCCCAGTAGGGGTATCTGATGTTCAGGTTCCAGAAGTGGCATCCGGGCATGCAACTCAAAGAAGTGTGTCTGATCTATTAACCCCAGGAGGGGTCTTTAGAGTTTCAGCCTCAAGTGAGGAATCCAGGGCCAAGATCCCAGGAGGAATTCTTAAAGTCACAGATACAGACATGAACTTTAGTTTGCCAACTTCAGAGAGTGCTACCAGCTCAGTACCACTCCAAAAGGGATCATCAGAACATCCGGATTCTGTCTATACAGAGTCAAGTGTCAATGGACCTAGCCCGGTTCCAGCCGTCGGTCCAAAGTCTCCACTGGTTCCAGCCAGCCTGAGTGGCTCCAATGATGGGCTACCTCCTTCGGTTCCAGCCGATTCCAGAATCCTCGGATCAAATCCGGTCCTATCCGTCAGTCCGAGGACTCCACCGGTTCCTGCCGATTCAAGCTCTTCCGGACCCAATCCGGTCCCATCCGTCTGTCCGGATCAGCCTCCTCTGGTTCCAGCCAGCCCGAGTAGCTCTGTTTCCAATGCTGAGCTACCTCCTTCGGTTCCAGCCGATTCCAGCATCCTCGGATCAAATCCGGTCCTATCCGTCAGTCCGAGGACTCCTTCGGTTCCAGCCGATTCCAGTCTCTTTGTATCAAATCCGGTCCTATCCGTCAGTCCGAAGACTCCTGCGGTTCCAGCCGGTTCAAGCTTATCTGGACCCAATCCGGTCCCATCCGTCTGTCCAGATCAGCCTCTTACAGCTCAAGTCAATTCAAGTAGTCCTGGACAAATCCCTGTTCCATCCGTTTGTCCAAAGTTGTCGTCAGTTCCTGCCGATTCCAGTTCCTCTGAACCCGGTGTGGTTCTCTCCAGTGTTTCAAGTAAGCAACTCCTGTCGCTATGTCCAGAGTCTACAGTTCTTGCAGATATTGCAGTTGCCTCAACCCAGATGGAGGCTCTACGCATCTCACCCCAAGATGAAGCTTCTAGCATTCTGTCAACCTCAGCAAAGAATTCCCGTCAGTCAATCCAGGAGATGACGTCCTCTCTCCACCCTCGAGCATTTCAAGTTGATTCTACTCCTGCTTCTGAATGCTTATTCCAGTCCTCTACTCTCAAGTGTCCGACATGGTCTTCCGAGACTTCAACTGACATTCAGCCTTCCAAGTGTCCACCAGATACAAAAGCTCCAGTCTACTTTGATGGTGACTATGCTCAGTTTCGTGCAGTGGCGAGCCAATACCTCGCTTTTACTGAGTCGGAACCTTCAGTGACTATTTCTCCAGCCAATGCAATCAGATACTTCCTCCTGTTCTTCAAAGGTAGAGCACTGGACTGGGCGAATCCTCTCATTGAATCTAAAGATCCGCTACTGAGTGATCTTCCCGCTTTCTGCGAAGCCGTAAAACAGGAGTTTGCTCCAAAGTTTATGCATTCAGAGTCATCTGGGCATTCTGGCCAATTTGTCAACAGTTTGTCTACTGCTAAATCCTCTCCAACATCTCTGTCTGTGCAAGATCAGGATACATTAGACCAAGCTATTAAAGATTTCCAAGCTGTAAAGTCAAGACAAGGTTCTCAGACTTCAGATTTGAAAGTTGCATATACTCCCGTGTCTCCATCCTACAGCAACACTTCTGAAAGTATTGACTCCCCGGATTCAACATCTGATCAGTCTTCCAGTTCTCAGTTTTTCGACTCAACTCCTTCCAAACATGAACAGGTTCTGTTGCATCAATGTATCAGAGATTTCAAGAATTACAAGAATTGGAGAGCTCAAAAACCAGCTCAAAGTCTACCATCTGTTGATGTAAGTGTTGGCTATGCTGCCGTTACCCCTAGTCCTGGTGTCTCATATAGCTTCAAATTCACTGGTCCACAGGTTGTCTCAGATAATGTTATTCCTAAACAAAAGGCTCCCATGACCACACTAGACCTGGACTTTGACTCTGAAAGTGAGTTTGTTGATAAAGACTCAAGTTACATTATGGGAGGTTCTATCCTTCCTAGCTATGCCTTTTCCCAGGAAGTAAATTCTGTCTCAAATGACCATGAATGGTCTACTTGTTCTGACGGGGAAATTCTGTCTTCTGAAGATGAAAGTTGGGAAGACTTTTGAGGACCTCTGCTTTTGTGTATTTCTAAGTTCTTTTTCAAGGTTCCTCCAAGTTCCAGCGTGGGTGTTCGGTGCCCACCCATAAAAGGGGGGGTACTGTCAGGAATCTGCATTTTCCATCACATCACTGCTGTGGAACTACAGGTTCCAGCAGTTCAGTTCTGTTCCAGTTCTCGTTTTCAGTCCTCTGCAGCCTGGAGTACATAGTGCTTCAACTAACTCACAGCTGATCTGGACACCCAATCCAGCTAGTATCTCCGCCTGCAGTTTGTGTCCAATCACTGCTGGGCAGGTGGTATAACTTCCAGTTTGTGGCTCTCTCACATCGCCTTGGACAACACGTCACATCCCGTGAACAGACCGCTCCTGTTTGCAATCCTCTGTCTACAGAGATTTCCTTGTGTATTAGACCTGTGGAACAACAGGTCCCAGCTGTTCCAGTTCCCAGTTGTTCCTGTGTTCCCGTGGAACTACAAGTTCCAGAAACCCCTCCAGCTCTCCTGCGACATTCCGTGTGCAAGTTCCTGTGTTCCTGTGGAACTACAAGTTCCAGCAACCCCTCCAGCTCTCCTGCGACATTCAGTGTGCAAGTTCCTGTGGAACTACAAGTTCCAGCAACCACTCCAGCTCTCCTACTGCATCCAGTGGTTCCCTGTGTTCCAGTCTCCAGATCCCCTGTGTTCCTGGTTATCCTCCTGCATCTCTGTGGAACTACAAGTTCCAGCAACCACTCCAGCTCTCCTGCTGCATCCAGTGGTTCCCTGTGTTCCAGTCTCCAGATCCCCTGTGTTCCTGGTTATCCTCCTGCATCTCCGTGGAACTACAAGCATCAGCAATTCCTGCATTCATTTACAGGCTTCACACCAATCTCCAACACAGTGTGCTTCAGCCTCAGCTGTAGAGACTCCATCTCCAGGTGCAGCTCATCACCTCACCTGTGAATCAGCTTGCAAGCTGCCTGTGCTTTCCAATAGCACTGTGAACCCTGCATCAAGTCTTCTGCATCTGCTACCAGGTTTGCTACCATTATCATCACCTCTGCTGGCTCCACGTGTTTATCATCTCTGGTTCCCATACCAGCATATTGCCATAGACTCTCACTGTATTGCCATAGACTCTCACTGCATTGCCATAGACTCTCACTGTTTTGCCATAGACTCTCAGCTTCCACGCTGCATCATACCCATTGCATTTATTATTGTTTATTTCTCCAAGTATTCCTGCTGCCATATTGTTTTATCTTTCTGCTTAATAAACAACATTGCGCACATGCGCAGGAATCCAATCCAGTATCCTCACTTCTTCCATCCTACCTCCACTGACCCACTAGCGCCCCCTCCGGGGACACAAACCAGACCGAACCTGACACATATTTTGTTATATAACTCCAGAAACATAATCACAAATAAAAATTTGGAGGATAAAATAGGAAAAAATTATTTGTGTTCCCTAATGCACACTGAGTGAAAAGTAATACTACATAATAATCAGATAATACGGAGATCTTAGTTGCGTATATCTGCAGATATAGGGTTAAGCCCCCAGGCCGATCGGCAAGGCGTCTCCATCGCTGGGGATCCCTAATACTAGGTATGGGTTCAGGGTGCAGGACCCCATCACGTCGGCACAGGTCGGCTACCGCAGGTCAGCACACAGGTGAAAGTTAATAAGGGTTAATAAGAAGCACATAAGTGCTATGTAAGTGAAGTGTGATTAAAATAATACAAAAATATATACAAAGTGATAGGGAAAATCATAAGTGTTAATAAAGTGTTAGGGTGTGCCGACCTGAAGCCACCCAGCCACACCAACATAGGGGCCACTGCACCCCACACCCACCCCATAAATAATTACATATATGTCTGGGTCTGAATGCCCAGTGTAAGGCCACATGATAATGGCTCCTACAACATCTGAGAGCCAGCTTACCTGGAGACACCACTAACTTCTCCAATGGCACTCTGGAGTCATCAATCCCTCCTAATGCTGACCCATCCATGCCTCTCTAAATACATTGCACATATATTGGCAAGCTGCTCAATCAGATTGTGAATTTCACTCAGGTGCTAAAAGGGAGGGGTAATTCTGTGTAAGAAAAAACTATTTGTGTTCCCTAATGCACACTGAGTGAAAAGTAAGGATAAATTAGGGAAATAAAGAACCACTTCCTCCTAGTGCTGAAGCTGCTGCCACTAGCCATGACATAGATGATGAAATGCCATCAACGTCGTCTGCCAAGGCCGATGCCCATTGTGATAGTAGAGGGCATGTAAAATCCAAAAAAGCCAAAGTTTAGTAAAAAGAACCAAAAAAAGAAATTTAAATGGTCTGAGGAGAAACGTAAACTTGCCAATATGCCATTTATGACACCGAGTGGCAAGGAACGGCTGAGACCCTGGCCTATGTTCATGGTTAGTGGTTCAGCTTCACATGATGATGGAAGCCCTCATCCTCCCGCTAGAAAAATTAAAAGAGTTAAGCTGGAAAGAGCACAGAAAAAACTGTGCGTTCTGAGATGGTATCACAAATCCCAAGGAGAGTCCAAGTGTGTCGGCGGTTGCCTGACCTTCCCAACACTGGATGGGAAGAGGTGGCTCCTTCCTTCATTTGCATGCCCCCTGCAAGTGGTGGAAGGCGCACCCGCAGTCCAGTTCCTGATATTGAAATTGAAGATGTCACTGTTTAAGTACACTAGGATGAGGATATGGGTGTTGCTGGCGCTGAGGAGGAAGTTGACGATGAGGATTCTGATGGTGATGCAGTTTGTTTAAGTCAGGCACTGGGGGAGACACCTGTTGTCAATGGGATGTAGAAGCCCATTGTGATGCCTGGGCAAACTACCAAAAAAGACTCCTCTTTGGTGTGGAATTATTCTCCACAAATCCGGACAACAGGTGTCAAGCCATCTGTTGCCTCTGTCAATCTGTAATAAGTAGGGGTAAGGATGATAACCACCTAGGAACATCCTCCCTTATACGTCACCTGCAGCACATTCATCATAAGTCAGTGTCAAGTTGTGAAACTTTGAGTAAGAGCATAAGCAGTACACTGCCACCTAAATCCATTCTTCCTCCTGTACCCAAGCTCCTGCAAGCCACACCACCAACTCACTCAATGTCAACTTCCTCCTCAGTCAGGATCATCAGTAGTCCTGCAGGCCATGTCACTGTCAAGACTGAGGAGTCCTCTCCTAACCGGGATTCCTCCGGAGGATCCTTGATTGGTGCGCCTGCTGTTGCTGCCTACGCTGCTGTTGTTGCTGCTGGGAGTCGATTGTCATCCCAGAGGGAAAGTCGGAAGACCACTTGTACTACTTCCAGTAAGCAACTGACTGTCCAACAGCCCTTTGTGAGGAAGATGAAATATGACAGCAGTCATCCTTTTGCAAAGCGGATAACTGAGGCATTGATAGCTATGTTGGTGTTAGACGTGTGTCCGGTTTCCACCATTAGTTCAGTGGGACTTAGAGAATTGTTTGAGGTACTATGTCCCCGGTATCAAATACTATCTAGGTTCCACTTCTCCAGGCAGGCGATACCGAGAATGTACACAGACGTCAGAAAAAGAGTCACCAATGTCCTACAAAATGCACTTGTATCCAGTGTCCAATTAACCACGGACATGTGGAACAGGGCAGACTAAGGACTATATGACTGACAGCCCACTGGATAGATGTCTTGCCTACCGCAGCAACAACAACAGCAGCAGCACCAGTAGCAGCATCTTGCAAATGCCAACTTGTTCCTAGGCAGGCTACGCTATGTATCACCGCTTTCCGTAAGAGACACACAGCTGACAACCTCTTACGGAAATTGAGAAACATCATCGCAGAATGGCTTACCCCAATTGGACTCTCCTGGGGATTTGTGATATCGGACAATGCCACCAATATTGTGCGTGCATTACATCTAGGCAAATTCCAGCATGTCCCATGATTTGCACATACAATTAATTTGGTGGTGCAGAATTTTTTGACAAATGACAGGGGTATGCAGGAGATGCTGTCGGTGGCCCGAAAACTTGCGAGTAACTTTCGGCATTCTGCCACTGCGTGCCGAATACTGGAGCGCCAGCAAACTCTCCTGAACCTGCCCTGCCATCAACTGAAGCAAGAGGTGGTAGCGAGGTGGAATTCAACACTCTATATGCTTCAGAGGATGGAGGAGCAGCAAAAGACCATTCAAGCCTGTACATCCACCTACGATATAGGCAAAGGAGGGGTAATGCACCTGACTCAAGCGCAGTGGAGAATGATGTCCATCTTGTGCAAGGTTCTCCAACCCTTTGAACTTGCCATACGTGAAGTCAGTTCAGACACTGCTAGCTTAAGTAAGGTCATTCCCCTCATCAGGCTTTTGCAGAAGCAGCTGGAGAAATTGAAGGAGGAGCTAAGACGGAGCGATTCCGCAAAGTATGTAGGACTTGTGGATGGAGCCCTTCATTATCTTTGCCAGGATTCAAGGGTGGTCAATCTGTTGAAATAAGAGCACTACATTTTGGCCACCGTGCTCGATCCTAGGTTTAAAACCTACGTTGTATCTCTCTTTCCAGCAGACACAAGTGTGCAGAGATGCAAAGACCTGCTGGTTAGTAAATTGTCAATGCAAGCGGAATGTGACCCATCAACAGCTCCTCCTTCAATTTCTCCCGCCACTGGGGCTGCAAGGAAAAGGATAAGATTTCCTAGCCCACCTGCTGGCGGTGATGCAGGGCAGTCAGGAGCGAAAGCTGACATCTGGTCCGGACTGAAGGACCTGCCAACGATTACTGACATGTCTACTGTCACTGCATATGATTCTGTCACCATTGAAAGAACGGTGGAGGATTATAGGAGTGACAGAATCCAAGTAGGCATGTCAGACAGTCCGTATGTATACTGGCAGGAAAAAGAGGCAATTTGGATGCCCTTGCACAAACTGGCTTTGTTGCCCCCCTCCAGTGTGTACTCTGGAAGAGTGTTTAGTGCAGCCGGTAACCTTGTCAGAGGTCGGCGTAGGAGATTACTTCCATGAAATGTGAAGAAGATGATGTTCATCAAAATTAATTATAAATTCCTCCGAGATGACCTTTACCAGCAATTGCCTCAAGGAAGTACACAGGGACCTGTGATGGTGGATTCCAGTGGAGACGAATTAATACTCTGTGAGGAGGAGGATGTATACAGTGAAAGGGGTGAGGAATTGGAGGATGAGGATGAGGTCGACATCTTGCCTCTGTAGAGCCAGTTTGTGCAAGGAGAGATTAATTCTTTTTTGGTGGGGGCCCAAACAAACCAGTCATTTCAGCCACAGTCATGTGGCAGACCCTGTCGCTGAAATGATTGGTTTGTTAAATCTGCCATCCTGTCTGCCACTGCAGTGCCACTCCTAGATGGGCCACGTGTTTGTGCCGCACACTTGTGTCGCTTAACTTGGCCATCCAGCTATCTAATTGCACCTCTTTTTCTTCTTTGCATTATGTGCTGGTTGGGGACTAGTTTTTGAATTGTGCCATCTTGTCTGCAACTGCAGTGCCACTCCTAGATGGGCCAGGTGTTTCTGCTGCACACTTGTGTCGCTTAGCTTAGTCATACAGCCACCTCGGTGCAACTTGTAGGCCTAAAATAAATATTGTGAGGTGTTCAGAATAGACTGGAAATTAGTGGAAATCAATGTTATTGTGGTTAATAATACCGTAGGAGCAAAATTACCCCCAAATTCGGTGATTTTAGCTGTTTTTATGTTTTTTTTTTTAAATCAGCCATATCCAAAACCAAAACACGAAAACAAGTTTTATGGTAAGAACTTACCTTTGTTAAAACTCTTTCTGCAAGGTACACTGGGCTCCACAAGGATAGACATTGGGTGTAGAGTAGGATATTGATCCGAGGCACCAACAGGCTCAAAAGCTTTGACTGTTCCCAAGATGCATAGCGCCGCCTCCTCTATAAACCCGCCTCCCTGCACAGGAGCTCAGTTTTTAGTTAACCAGCCCAATGCAGTAGCAGGAAAAGAGACGACAACAGTAGTAGCCACAAACACCACACTCTTGCAACAGGAGAAGTGTCAGCCGCTAATGCCATACCAACCCAAAGAAGCTAAGTGCGTCAGGGTGGGCACCTTGTGGAGCCCAGTGTACCTTGCAGAAAGAGTTTTAACAAAGGTAAGTTAATACCATAAAACTCGTTTTCTGCTGCAGGGTACACTGGGCACCACAAGGATAGACATTGGGGATGTCCTAAAGCAGTTCCTTATGGGAGGGGATGCACTGTAGCGGGCACAAGGACCCGGCATCCAAAGGAAGCGTCCTGGGAAGCGGCAGTATCAAAGGCATAGAACCTTATGAACGTGTTCACTGAGGACCATGTAGCCGCCTTGTACAATTGTTCAAGGGTCACACCACGGCGGGCCGCTCAAGAAGGTCCAACGGATCAAGTAGAATGGGCCGTAATGTGAGCAGGAGCTGACAGACCAGCCTTCACGTAAGCATGTGCAATCACCATTCTAATCCATCTGGCCAAAGTCTGCTTGCGAGCAGGCCAGCCTCGTTTGTGAAATCCCTAACAGAACAAAGAGAGAATCAGATTTCCTAATAGAAGCAGTTCTCTTCACATAGATACGGAGAGCCCGTACCACATCCAAAGACCGCCCTTTGGGAGACAGGTCAGGAGAAACAAGTGCCGGAACCACAATCTCCTGATTAAGGTGGAACGAAGAAACCACCTTAGGTAAATATCCGGGACGAGTCCTAAGAACCACCCGGTCATGGTGAAATATCACATATGGGGAACTACAAGACAAGGCACCCTGATCCGACACTCTTCTAGCTGAGGCAATAGCCAGCAGAAACACCACCTTAAGGGAAAGCCACTTAAGATCAGCTCAACCCAGAGGTTCAAACGGAAACTCTTGTAATGCCTCCAAAACCACCGACAAGTCCCAAGGAGCCACAGGCGGGACATAGGGAGGTTGTATACGCAACACACCCTGAGTAAAGGTGTGCACATCAGGTAAGGTCGCAATTTTTCTCTGAAGCCACACCAAGGCAGAAATTTGAACCTTGAGGGAGGCCAGACGCAAGCCTAAGTCCAGGCCCTGCTGAAGAAAAGCAACAACTTGGCTGTACTAAACTTGGAAGCGTCATAATCATTAGATGCACACCAAAGTAAGAATGCCAGACCCTGTGGTAAATCCGAGCAGTAGCCGGTTTCCGGGCCCACAACATAGTTTGAATGACCGCCTCAGAAAACCCTTTAGCCCTCAAGATAAGAGCTTCAAGAGCCATGCTGTCAAAGACAGCCGGGCTAGGTCCTGATAGACACAGGGGCCCTGAACGAGGAGGTCTGGGCGTTGTGGAAGTAGAATTGGACGCTCTGACGATAGGCCCTGCAGGTATGAGAACCAGTGCCGTCTGGGCCATGCTGGAGGTATGAGAAGCAGGATTCCTCTTTCCTGATTGAACTTCTGAATTACCCTGGGCAGGAGTGACACCAGAGGGAACATGTACGGCAGCCGAAACCTCCACGGCACCGCAAGTGCATCCACGAATGTTGCTTGAGGATCCCTTGTCCTTGCTCCGAAGACCAGAACCTTGTAATTGTGTCAAGATGCCATCATATCTACGTCTGGAAGGCCCCACCTTTCCACTAGGAGTTGAAACACTTCAGGATGGAGGCCCCACTCTCCGGCGTGTACGTCCTGACGACTGAGAAAGTCCACTTCCCAATTCAGGACTCCCGGAATGAATATTGCCGATATGGCCGGTAGATGGCGTTCCGCCCTTTGTAGGATCCGTGAGACTTCCTTCATTGCCAAACGGCTTCGAGTGCCGCCTTGATGATTTATGTAAGCCACTGTGGTGGCGTTGTCTGACTGTACTTGAACAGGACGGTTCTGAATTAAATGCTGGGCCAGGTTCAATGAGTTGAAGACCGCCCGCAATTTCAGAATGTTGATCAAGAGGAGAGACTCCTCCCTGGTCCACTGACCCTGAAGGGAGTGTTGCTCCAGCACCGTGCCCCATCCCCTTAGACTGGCATCTGTCATCAACAGGACCCAGTCGGATATCCAGAAGGGACGGGCCCTGCACAATTGTCGGTCCTGGAGCCATCAGTACAGTGACAGATGTACCTCCGGAGTCAATGAGATCACATGAGACCTGATCCGGTGAGGCAGGCCGTCCCACTTGGCCAGAATCAGCCTCTGGAGGGGGCGAGAATGGAATTGAGCATACTCCACCATGTCGAATGCTGACACCATGAGACCCAGCACCTGCATCGCCGAATGTATCGACACTTGCGGACGAGAAAGGAAGTAACGAATCCCGTCCTGAAGCTTCAGGACTTTCTCCTGAGACAAGAACAACCGCTGGTTGTGAGTGTCCAATAGCGCTCCCAGGTGCACCATGCTCTTAGCAGGGACCAGGGAGGATTTCTTCCAGTTGATGAGCCACCCGTGGGCTTGCAGAAACTGGACAGTCATATCGAGATGACGTAGGAGAAGTTCTGGGGAATTTGCCAGGATCAACAAGTCATCCAGATACGTTAGGATCCTGACTTCTTGATGGCAGAGTACCACCGTCATCACCGCCATAACTTTGGTGAAGACTCGCGGAGCCGTAGTTAAACCAAAAGGTAACGCCCGAAACTGGTAATGGAGGTTGCCGATCGCAAACCTCAGGTATTGCTGATGCGACACTGCTATAGAAATGTGCAGGTAAGCATCCTGTATATCCAGGGAAACCACATAATCCCCAGGTTCCAAGGCCAGAACTATGGAGCGAAGGGTTTCCATACGGAACTTGGAGACTTTCACAAACTTGTTCAATTTCTTGAGGTTGAGAATGGGCCGGGAGGACCCATTCGGTTTCGGGACTAGAAATAGCGGAGAATACTACCCCCGGCCTCTCTGAGCAAGAGGCACCTGTACTACCAGTACTGTGTCCAGGAGGGTCTGTACCACCGAATGTAGAGTTTTTGTTTTTGTCTGGTCCAAAGGGTCATCTGTCAGGCAAAATCGATGAGGGGGACGGTTTTTGAAGGCTATGGCGTAACCTCGAGTGACGACTTCCCGTACCCAGGCATCTGAAGTGGTCTTCAACCATTCCTGGGTATACCCTAGAAGCTGGCCCCCCACCCTGGGGCCATCCCCCAGGGGGAGGCCCGCCCCGTCATGCGGCAGGCTTATTGGTCTTGGAAGCTGGCTGATGGGCAGCCCAGGCTTATTTGGGCTTTGGCTTACCATGTTTGGAAGTGCGGGCTTGCTTGTGGTATGCCTGACCTTTTGCTTTACCTGAAGGATGAAAGGGACAAAAGGAAGTACTTTTAGCCTTCGACACAGAAGGAGCGGTACTTGGCAGACAGGCAGTTTTGGCAGTAGCCAAATCAGCCACTATCTTATTTAAGTCCTCCCCAAACAGAATATCTCCCTTGAAAGGGAGCACCTCCAGGGTTTTTCTAGAATCCAGATCCACAGACAGGATCTCAGCCACAATATCCGGCGAGCCAGGACTGACATAGTAGAGGCCTTGGCTGCTAGAATACCGGCATCAGAAGCCACCTCTTTAATATAGTGAGAAGCCGTGACAATATATGACAAGCATTGTCTAGCATGGTCAGAAGAGATTTCATCTTCCAACTCTAGGGCCCATGTTTGAATAGCCTCTGCAGCCCATGTTGCTGCAATAGTGGGCCTTTGTGCAGCACCCGTGAGGGTGTAAATTGCTTTCAGACAACCCTCCACATGTTTATCCGTAGGCTCTTTCAGAGACGTGACGGTAGTGACAGGTAGAGCTGAGGAAACCACCATCCTAGCCACATGCGAGTCCACTGGAGGAGGCGTTTCACAATTTTTAGACAGCTCTGGCGCACAAACCAGAGGCACAAACTTCTTTCCTGGGTTTTCCCAGGATTCCTGACGTATATCCACCAGGTGGTCAGAGTGAGGTAAAAC
Source organism: Pseudophryne corroboree (assembly GCF_028390025.1). Classification (NCBI taxonomy): domain Eukaryota; kingdom Metazoa; phylum Chordata; class Amphibia; order Anura; family Myobatrachidae; genus Pseudophryne; species Pseudophryne corroboree. Next base: position 489,720,347 of record NC_086444.1, on the reverse strand, counting down.
TTGTTTAACCACCTTCTGACGCTTGAACCTATCTGGCTACTTAGGAGGGACGGATGGCTCGGGATCATCCGTAATCTGTAGAATCAACTTAATAGCCTCCAAAAGATCAGGAACATCCACATGTGAACTATCCTCCCCATCAGCAGTATCTGTGTCAGAATCTGTGGGGTCAGTGTAGGCGCCATCTTCATCAGACGAGGTGTCAGTGACAGCAGTGGATTGTGGGTAGGTAAGAGCTCGCTTAGAGGACCCCTTGGTCTTAGGCGAGCGAGGGTCAGACTTTTTAGTAGTCAAGGACTGGTTCAATTTCTTCAATTGAGCAGACAAGTTATCTGCCCATGGTGGGTTAGCCACGGGGACCACATACGGTTGAACTGGCATAGGAGGTCCCATAGGGGGCGTTAGTTTAGTAACTAGCGTATTCAGAAGTGTGGAGAAAGTAGCCCACGGCGGGTCATTATGGACCCCCGTTGCCACAGTCCCACTGGGAGGCAACGAGCCCCCAGAACCAGAGCCCGCAGCTGCTATATTCTCCTCATAGGGATCTGCGGCGTCAGCAACACCGGTAGTGTGTTCAGCCCCAGAACCGTTACCCTCAGAAACAGACATGATATAACTTGCAATATCAGGTAACACAGTACAATTGTAAGCAGCACAATACCTCTTGCCCAAACCCCTGCGCAGTGTAGTCAGCACAAGCAGGGATACAGGAGAGATATGGTGACTAAAATCACAGAGAAAAATACAATTACAGTATATCTTGTGAATATCCTATATTATATTATTATAAACCTGATGCACCAAGCCCCCTCAGGTTATAGAATATAGGGATAGCAATTTGAACGAGAGACACGAAATGACAACCACCCAGCAAGCTAATGCACACACATATAGTCACAGTTATACAATGCAGAGGTTATTACCAACAATAATACTGCACTGGACTAGCTTATATATATGTAGCTATGTAGTCAATAGATATAACACTGCACAGTAAGAACTGGATGTATATCACAGGGTACTTGTACCAGAGAACCCTGACTAAATGCACTCTTTCTTAACTATAACTGTCACAGCACTGACTACCAGGCGGCTTTACAAAGGAGGATTTGCCCAAGCAGTCCCAGGAACAGTGTAGCTGAGAGAAATGGCGCCCAAACACTGACTGGGAGTGAGGGAGAGACAGATATGCAGCTCCAGGGTGGGAACATTTACTGGAAATGGCGCCCTGGGGCTGGGGGAGGGGCTCCAGGTTTAAGCCTTATCCCCTCTGCTGGCAAAACCACCTGGTACTGCCGGCTACAAATAAAAGGGTTTAAAGAGAAAACCTGACCTGCACCCATGCCCTGGTGATCTAGTGGGATCGCCTGTACTGCCACAGTGTCCACCGGCCGTGCCGGATTGCGATACAGCACGGGTCCCGCGAGCGGGACCCACTCACCACCTCCCGAAATGCGGTCCCGCGATCCCGGAGAGCACCAGTCATGTGTGCCTGACCAGAAGAAAGCCGGAGCCTCCCGCTGTAGTTACCTAGTTACCCGGCAACCAGGGCGCGGGAGTGTACAGCACCGCTAGGGAGAGATGGAGCTGCAGCAGTGAATGTCTTTCTGACATCTACACACTGCTTTAGCCCTTGAAGTCTTCACTTTTCTTCATAAAAAGCTCTTCTTAGGGCTGCCTGGAGCAGCCCCTCTGTTACGTGCCTGCTATCTGCGGCACCAACTACAAAACTGAGCTCCTGCGTAGGGAGACGGGGTTATAGAAAAGGCGGCGCTATGCATCTTGGGAACAGTCAAAGCTTTTGAGCCTGTTGGTGCCTCGGATCAAGATCCTACTCTACACCCAATGTCTATCCTTGTGGAGCCCAGTGTACCCCACAGCAGAAAGGGTGGTTTTGGCAAAACCAAAACACGAAAGTGGAATTAGAACCAAAACCAAAACAAGAAAATTGCCAGCCGCACACCTCTAATTAAAATTAAAGTTGGAGACTCCATGCTTGTATTTATTAATCTAATGTTGCATGATCAATGTTGCAAATTTTTTTTATTTTTTTTTTCCTTAACATTTTTATTTGTATCATGCTTCACTGCTTTTATGGGGCCTTTTTGCTGTATGTAAACATTGATACATCACACAGCTACTGTACAACACTATTCATGTCTGGTATTTACCCATCCATAGACAGACATGAATAGCCTTTTAATGTACTGTAGTTTAATATATCAGCCTAATAACCTATTAGGTGTGATGAATGCTAGAAGTAATTTGTTTACATGTATAAAATGTACAATTAGTTCGCACTGAATATAAATAATCATGCATGATGTATTAATAATTTAGTGCTTATGATTAGTCAATTAATTTTTTTCTCACAAAATGCTGCAAACAGTAAAATGGCACACATCCAGATTATATTTACACATATTCAAAGCAATATTCAATAATTCAGGTATTGCTGTGACTTTTGCACTAAGGGGATCATTCTGACCCGTTCGCACCCAGCGGTTCTTAGCTGTGGTGCGAATGGGTCTGGAATGCGCGTGCACGGTGTACGCATTGCACACGCGCGTCATTGCCCGGCAACGACGCTGGTTACAAAGAAAGCGGTCACAGCGGCGACTGCAAGAAGAATGACAGTAGGAAGGTGTTCTGGAGCGTCACCTGTCCGTTGGCGGCCATTTTCGGGGAGTGGTAAGGAAAACGCAGGTGTGTCCAGGAGAACGGACGGCGGATGTCTGACGTCAAAGCCGACCCCATCATTGCTGAGATCATCGCACTGGGTAAGTATGTCCAGGGCTGGTCTTCTTTTACACAAAACTTTTTAGCATAGCAGGTCTGCACAAGCGATCGCAGCCCTGCTATGCTAAAATACACTCCCACATAGGCGGAGATTAGTTGATCGCACCAGCAGCAAAAAGTTGCTTGGTGCGATCAACTCGGAATGACCCTCTAAGTTAGCAGCAGTGAAAAGTAAGCAGCATGTTCTATACCCATGTTGAACCTGCCATCTGTCCCACCAATTTGGCTTAATAAAAATATTATCTTTATACCCTTTATATTCAACGGTCATGACCGAGCTTGATACATTGAGGCATACTTGCCTACTCTCCCAGAAGCTGTGGGAGGCTCCCATTTTTTGGGGTAGCCCCCCGCAACCCCGGAAGAGTAGGCAGGTCTCCCGCATCCTGCTTGCACCCTAGTGATGTGGGCAGGATGGAGATAATCTCCTGTATTGTATGCACACCATGTAAATTAGGGATGAGCTGGTTTGGTCTTCTGAGAACTGAACGCCCCCGAACTTTGAGATCCGAGTCAGGTTCAGTTTTGCGTGCCTAACTTCGATCCAAAAATGAAGCAAAACAACATCATTCCGCTGTCCGATCTTGCAGATTTTGGATTCTATATAAGGAGCCGCGTGTTGCCGCCATTATCACTCTGGACTTGGAGAGTGCACACACAGTAAGGAAGTGTTCCTCCTGTGTGTGCTCTGTGCTTTTTAAAAAAAGCTCTGTGCTATTACAAAAAGGGAAGGGTGCAGGAGAAAGGGGTAGAAGAGTGCTCCTTCGGTTCTGTGTGTGCTCTGTGCCGTAACAAAAAAGCTCTGTGCTTTTACAAAAAAGGGATGGGGGAGGCAGGACAGAGAGTGTTCCTTCTCTGTGTTCTGTTAAGTGAAGGGGGGCAGGAGAGAATTATTGTGCAGGAGAGGAGTTGTTTTGCAGGAGGAAGGGGGGCAGTAGAGAATTATTGTGGAGCAGAGAGGTTGTTGTTTTGCAGAAGACAGGAGAGTTCAGATGATCTGTGGCTTTTGTGTGTAGGTGAGCTGCTGTGGGCTTACGGTCATTAGGTTGATAAGACGTAGGTCGACTGTCACTAGGTCGACCACTATTGGTCGACATGCACTAGGTCCACATGGTCATTAGGTCCACATGAACAAGGTCGACATGGAAAAAGGTCAACATGAGTTTTTCAAAAATTTTTCCCATTTTTTTTAACTTTTTCATACTTTACGATTCACGTGGACTACAATTGGGAATGGTAACCTGTGCAGAGCACAGCAAGCCATGTGAGGGGACACGGTGTACTAATTGGGGTTCCCCATCATTTTACAAAGCAAAAGACATCAAAAAAAGTAAAAAAACACCCTAATGTCGACCTTTTCCTTGTCGACCTTGTTCATGTCGACCTAATGACCATGTTGACCTACTCATCCTGTCGACCTAATGCATGTCGACAAATGGTGATCAACCTAATGACTGTTGTCTTAACTCTTGTCGACCTAATGACCCATACCCCTGCTGTGTTAGGGCTCTACATACTAGTGCACTACATATAGCATACTGTGGCTGTGTATATATCAGGAGTCAGGGCCAGGTGTTCTCTGTCTATAAGGGGCTGTGTGACTGTGTACAGTCGTACATCACTCTACTGATAATATCCTGTGTGTATGATAGAGAAATAAATATCTTACATTTAAATTTGTGCATCACTCACTGACTACTAGTACTGCGGCTGCCATACACTACTGGTATATATATCCTCTGTGTGTGATACAGAGAAATAAATATATTTCTAATTGGTGTATCACTCAGTGACTACTAGTAATACTGTACACTACTGCTAATATCCTCTGTGTGTGATCCAGAGAAATAAAGATATTTCTAATTGGTGCATCACTCAGTGACTACTAGTAATACTGTACACTACTGCTAATATCCTCTGTGTGTGGGCCAAAGCAAAAAGATATTTCTATTAGTGCGTCACTCTGACTACTAGTGCTGCAGCTGCCGTACACTACTGCTGTATATATCTGTGTGTGATTCAAAGCAAAAAATATATTTCTATTTGTGCGTCACTCTGACTACTAGTACAGCGACTGCCGTACACTACTGCTATTTATCCTCTGTGTGTGATACAGAGCAAAATATATATTTCTATTTGTGCATCAATCAGTGACGACTACCAGTACTGCTGTACACTACTGCTATATATCCTCGTTGTGTGATCGAAAGCAAAAAATATATTTATATTGGTACATCACTCTGACTACTAGTACAGCAGCTGCCATACACTACTGCTATATATCCTCTGTGTGTGATCCAGAGCAAAAAATCAATTTCTATTGGTGCATCACTCAGTGACAACTACCAGTACTGCTGTACACTACTGCTATATATCTGTGTGTGATCCAAAGCAAAAAATATATTTCTATTATGTATTTGAAAGGGGCGCTCTGTCTGCTGTATCTGAAAGGGGTTGTCTGTCCGTCCATCCAGGGGCTCTTCCCTAGTGTAAAATAAAAATAAAAAAAGGATAAAACAAAAAGCCTAAAATTATAATGATAAAAAATATATATATTTTATTTGTATTGTACCACAGTGTACTATATAATTTTTATTTTATTTTCATAATACTGTGACACTGCCGGTCAGACCACAGTATATTATTTCCTAATCATAATCATATTGTGCGATGCTGTCAGTGTAGTCAATTGCAGTGTGTAATTATTATATATATTTCTGATTCATTTGTGCGACAATGTATCCACTGGTGTGTGATATAAAATATTTCTACATATTTTTAACTAATTTGTGCGACACTTTAACAGCAATGTGTGATATAAAAAATAATATATATATTATTATTTTTTTATTTAAATTTATATTTTGTGCTGTGTCATCCCAGTATATATCCAGGGACTGCAGCTGTGCATCCATCTAGGGCTGTTCAGTCAGTCCACCAAAAATAAAATACATCTTTTTTTTATATTTTGTTCTGTATCCTCACAGAATACATCCAGGTTTGCTCTTTCCATTTTAGGGTGTGGTATCTGTAGCTCATATTCTTATTAGAACTTATTGTCCTTTTTTAATAACTCTTCTTATCACCACATTGTAATTCATTTAAATTAATATTATTAATAATGATTATAAATGAGATAAATTTAAAGTAAATGAATATAAATAAACTCTCCACACTCATATAGTGATCTTTTGCATATCGAAGATATCTTGATGAAATGAAAAATTTGTTTCTACATTAATTAAATTAAAATAAATTGAAAATAAATTAAAGTAGATCTAACATATTGTCATTTTTTTATTCTTTTTTGCCTTAATCATCTTTTTGTGAACTGAAATATTTAGCCTTGCCTAATGCGTCTTTTTTATATACATTATTTTTTTAATATTTTGTCCTCCCAGTATATACATCCAAGGGCTGCTGCTGCTCCGTACAGCTACCTCGGTGCAACCTTGTGGCTTAAACTGGATAAAAACAATATTGTGAGCTGTGAGGTGTTCAGAATAGTTGGGAAATGAATGGAAATAAATGTTATTGAGGTTAATAATACTGTAGGAACAAAAACACTCCCAAATTCTATTTCAGCTGTTTTGATTATTTTGTTTTTGTTTTTTAAATCCAGATCCAAAACCAAAACCCACAAGGGTGGTTTTGGCAAAACCAATCCAGATACAAAACCAAAACACAAAAACCAAAAAAATGGCCCGATGCACACCCCTTATGTAAATACTGTGACTCATCTCTTCTCATTCACAGGTGATTTTCCACTACTGCTCCCATCAGATGCTGTTGCCTTTGTTTCAGTAGCAGAACTTTGATAGTGTTGTCAAAGTCAGAAAAATATCACGCTACACACTGCCATATTTGCACCTCATGCGAGTGCCTGTTGCACGTTCATGAGCCCTGCCGTGCGTGGTGCGCATACTCGCCGTTGCGGGCACCCGCAGGCGCACGGTGTGCGCATTTACGATAAAGTTTATGTGCGTCTAGCGGGCGACTCGTTCATAACATATTTTAACTGTATAATGTATTTTGTAGATTATGGTCCCTTTGATAGAATCTGAAAGTTTAGTTAAGGTAGCATGTTCATAGACAAAGAGAACCCTCTTTGTTTGATACGAAGGGTCAGACAGGGGTTATACAGTGGTGTTTAGTATCCATCGGAAGAGTATTTAATTAGCAATATTCCGGTGTTGGTTTGAAGCGGATAACTCGCTCGTGCGAATAGTTATGGACATAAGAAGTTTATGGACTTTTACTATATTTGCACTTTATTATCCATGTGGCGGGAAACCTAGTTTCCCACCCACCTGAGCAGTTGGAAATAGTCACAGCCCACCTGTATGAATCAACCTATGACCTTTTGTTATAATGTGAAGAGGAATTCCTGTGTCCAATGAACAATAAGAATATAGGGACCATTGTACTGTATTATGTGTAGGGTATAAAAGGACAAGCCACTCTGGGCCAGCTCTCTATTCTCTTCAACGGTTCTCATTGCTGATAATCGGGAGCTGGATATCCAGAGGCGCATGCGATTGTTTCCCTTGAGCGTAAGTTTCTCCGCAATCATATTGTCTTTATTGTTATTGTGAGCCATATCTCTCTCTCTCTCTCTCTTCTCCCCTTTTCTCTCTCTTTTCCTCTTAAAGTGTTATTATGCTGTTATAGTATTTCATGTGTAGTTATCTGGTTAGTTAGTCTATGTTATATTGGTAGTGTATGACTTGTATTGTATTATTCTTTTGCAAATAGAACGTTCATATAAGGTGTTAGAACCTAAGATCGGTATCTGTGTATTTCTTATATTTCTAAGTATTCTCTGAGCATCGGAGACGCTCGTACAGCTTTTAAGTTAATAAGGTTACACTGTGTTACATTCACACCCTATCACTGCACTAAGGTTTATTGCATAAATACATTGTTTATGGTTTAGTTATAAAGGTTTAACATCGTGAGCATCAGCGCCGCTTGTGATCTCCTCGTGGTCCCAAGCGTCCGCTATGCTAGTAACATATCATTACGTTAGTCGGCAGCCAATAGCGTGCCCGCCTGTGATCTCTTGGCCGTGAGCGAACGTGACGCTTGAGCGTCTCGACTACGGCTAAGCGATTGTTACGCAACGTGCGTACCCTTACGGTATTCCATACGCCAATAGCGTACTGTGTTCTTTGGCCTCTTAAAGGGTTTTAAGTAAGATAAATATTTAGCTTTAACAATTGGCGGCTCGTCCGTCCTTCACATATCTGTGCTAGGTAATTTCAGCAGACATTATCCATCAGCAAAGGGCGGGAGATCATATTCCTCGAAGTGCTGCCTGGATAAGCGTCTGCTTCGCTTAGTAAAGGGTGCTGAAGGAATCCGGAACCGGAGGTAAGAACAACACGCTAGTGTCTTTTAAAACTGTTTTTTTTCTGTTTTGCGTACGCACACACGCACGCATATATCTGCATTTCTTTTTTCATTCATGTATTTTCATATCACTCTCCTGTTTGCCATTTTATAATTGATAAATGTGCTAAGAAAGATTTGTTGCTATTAGTAGTTAAAGAGTAAAAGTAATACATTAAGGGGTAAATTGTAAAGCACGCACACAGCTCTGCCTAAGGATACAAGGAGAGATCGGTGTGGTGCTCGGTAGATTATCGAGGATCACCTACATTGATAAACGTGTTAATTGTATTACGGTGGATATCTGCCTTGCGTACACGTGTCTCTAACAAAAGGCTGAGACCCGCGTGCGCAACCCAAAGGCCAATGCACGCAGCGTATATTACGCAACGGAGCGTCTGGGTACGCCCACGTAACAAATCACACGATAGTGTTATTTTAAACAGGCGAAAAGGTGGCAACGCGATAAATAGCGCAAATCGATTTTAGTGTCCGAAATTTAAGCTAATAGATCCTTCTCCAATTTACGACTCATCTGGTCTAAAGGGAAGAAATTTCTGCGCAGAAATAGAAAGAAATAGAAACAAAAGTAAAGTGTACATGTGGTGAGTGAGTGTTTGCATATACAAGTTTCTACAATTTTTGGGATTGAACCACAGGAAATCATCGAGTTCTCGTGAAGTACATACGTGTAAGTGACATACATGGTGGCTAGGGAGGCATCCCTTGTTAAACATATAAAGAGCATTAGAGTGTAGCAGACCAGGAGGTCATACTGTAGCAGACCAGGAGGTCCGGAATACAGACCAGGAGGTCTAGGTACAGCAGACAAAGAAGTCCGCTATAGAGACAAGTAGCACAACACCAGGAAGGGTTGGTGCGGAACCCATATAGGCCATAAAGCTCAGGCTGAAGGAATTCGCAGCTGCTAAATTTCGATTCCACTGGTCGCTCCGCACATAAGATTAGTTGCTTATGTGCTGAACGATTGTACCGCACGTAATTGTGTGCATTAGTTAGTAATCTGACCCAGTACCATTTGCGTACGGAAGGGGTCATAAACGCTATTTGTACATTCTAACGTGATTTGTGTAATTTTTTATTTTTTAAGGGAAGTTCGCTGGTCACTCAGGAATTATCCAACAACCAACAGTTACTGGAAAGGGTTAATGCTCTTCGGATCACACTCGCATGTTTCAGTAAACAAAGGTTCATAGGGGCCCTGGGTCGAGTACGCCAGCACTAAAACAGTGTGTGGGCGTATTGGTCGGCGTGGGCGAGTGAGTGGGGTACTCGGTAAACCGCCACCGTCAGCCTATCTTGAACATCTTGGTTTTTGTAAGGGTTCGCTGAAGACCCTGATATAAAGGTCAGAGGTAGTGCAAGCAACACCTGCAAGTTATGGGGGCCAGTTGTTCAGGTAGGGGGCGATCAACCTCGGTTCGGGTTGATTCAGTAAACCGGCCAATCGGGTCGGCAAGGTATGTAATGTGTGAAAAATACGGTTCACACACAGAGGTTTTATGTGATGAATGGGAAAGAATGACTGTACATGACGGGGAGAAGTTCCCAAGAGTAGGCAGCTTTAGCCCAGATGTGTTACTAAATCTAAGGAGGAGGATATGTCTCATTAAATCAACAAAGAGACGGATCAAACATTATGATTATTTACAGTTATGGCAACAGGAGGGTGAAATACAGAGAGGATTGGCTCAGGCGGCAGGATCTAACCCTATCAGGAAACTGGTAGCCACGGCACCACCGCCACCATATATATCAGGAGAGAAATTGGTTGCGGAGAATGACGCACTATGGTGCAATAAACAGGCACTTAGCAACTGTATAAATGTTAAGGATAATGTTAATAAGTTAACTAATGCAAATATTAACCCGTGCAAGTTGTACCCTGTTTTAAACTTTCCCCAGGAGTGTGATCAAGAGGACGAATCGGCAACAATATCTGCGCTCTCTCTAGCAGCCACCATATCAGAAACAGCAGTGGGCACGGCCCAACCCGTAAGATTAGTATCAAAGGCCCCTAGCGGAGGGACAGGTGAGGTCGTATCAATGGGTAAGTACGGCACCATACACTATGCTGAAACCATTTCACCACAAGCTGTAGAATCTATTCAGAATGATGTAAGCAGACTTAATCCCGTTAGGGTAATAGCAGTGCCAAATAGGAAAACGGACACTTCAGGAGTCACTCCTGTCAGAAACATTGCCATGCACTGTCCATTTTCCCGAATGGAATTAAGAACAATAGTGTCTGAATTCCCTGATCCTAGGAAGGATCTAGTTGCTAGCCAGAAATACATTAGAGACCTAGGGAATACGGTAGAGCCCAATAACAAAGACTGGCAGATATTGCTGAGGGCATGTTTACCCTCCAATGTCGACTCAGCACAATTCTTAGCTGACTGTAAATTAGATGAGGATGTACCCCTTATGGATGTGTACAACCAAGACAATGTAAAGAGGATAAATTTACAGTTGAAGGAGTATTTTCCAGCTGTAGTCAAATGGAATAGAATTTTCTCCATTAAACAAAAAGAGACAGAAACAGCAGCTGATTATTTTCATCGGGCACTACTAGAAATTGCAAAATACACAGGCATAGAAGACATTAAGACCAATGCAAATCATAGAGAAGTAGCAGTATCTGTGTTAATGGATGGTTTAAAAGAGGTATTGAAAGCAAGGGTACAGACCACGCAACCATGTTGGCGAGGTCTGTCGGTGGCTACTTTGAGAGAGGCTGCTATTGATCACGATCGAAATATCACCAGACACAGGAAGTCACAAGGTGATAAGTTAATGGCCGTAAGTATACAGGCTTTGACCACAAGGCAACCTTCGTATAAACCTCTGACCCCTGTGGGTAAGTCAAATGTGGTAACTTGTTATTTTTGTCATAGACAGGGACACATGGCACGAGACTGTAGAGCGAAAAATTCACAAAAATCATACCAACCCCCTAGACAACGACATGACACACGAAATTGGGATCAGGGTCCGCAGAGACGGAGTTATGAGCCACATACAGGGGAAACAAAAAGATATCCCCCAAAAGGAGACTGGCAAGCTTCTGGCAGTTCCCATTTAACCCCTTCTCAAGTAGTTGCTGCCAGCGGGATTCAGGGAGGTCACCATACCCAATAGGTATGTGGCCACACCTGTAATCTGCAGCCAGTAAAATTGATTGCAAGTCTTGGAAGTGAACCCGAGATTGCAATTGATGTAGCTGGTAAATCATTAAATTTCCTTGTAGATACGGGGGCGGCCAAATCAGTGATAAATTCGACAGTGGGCATGAGAACCACTGGTAAGACAATTCCAGCCATGGGAGTAACGGGAGTAGTCCAGCACTACCCTGTTAGCAAACCAGCAGAGATTACAATAGGGCCTTTACATACCAAGCATTCCTTTTTGCTGGCTGCATCGGCACCGACTAATCTCCTGGGAAGAGATTTATTGTGTAAAATGGGGTGCGTCATTTATTGCACTCCTGAAGGTGTATTCTTAGACATACCTGAGAATCACGCTCAGGAAGTGCGAGACATGTTAGACTCCCCATCAAAATTAATGACACATACCGTTATGACAAATAGGACTCCATCCCAAGTAGAAGAAATGACATCCCAAATACCAGAGTCACTGTGGACTAAAGATGGACAAGACACTGGATTAATGGCAAACGTAGCTCCAGTAGTTGTGCAAGTAAAAGATGGTAGGATAGCTCCAAAAATCCCACAATACCCTCTGAAGCCAGAGGTGGAGTTAGGAGTTTACCCAGTAATAGAGCGCTTGCTACAGCAGGGCATTCTGGTAAGAACATCAAGCACTGCCAATAGTCCCATCTTCCCTGTGAAAAAGAGTGGGGGGAGGGGTTACAGGCTAGTGCAGGATCTAAGGGGGATTAACAAAATAGTTGAGAGTCAATTCCCCGTAGTGCCAAATCCAGCTGTCATCCTTATGCAGATCCCTCCCACTGCGAAATTTTTCACTGTTATTGACCTCTGCTGCGCCTTCTTTTCGGTACCCCTGCATCCTGACAGCCAATATTTGTTTGCATTTACATACAGAGGAGTCCAATACACATGGACTCGATTACCACAAGGTTTCATAAACAGTCCAAGCATATTTTCCCAGGCTTTGCATGATTGTTTACAGTCTTTCCAACCAGAGAGTGGATCAATATTGATACAGTATGTGGATGATTTACTACTGTGTTCAGATTCATTGGAAGCGTCCCTGAAGGATACGAAACAGCTCCTGTTTCATCTTTCAGACACAGGACACAAGGTTTCCAAAGACAAGTTGCAATTATGCCAAACTAAAGTAAAATATTTAGGACACTGTCTAACACAAGGACTGAGACACCTGACCGCTGATAGAATTCAAGCAATTAGAGACATGACTCTGCCACAAACCCAGCAACAGATCAGAACATTTTTAGGAATGTGTGGGTATTGCCGTAACTGGATCCCAGGATTTTCCATTCTAGCATTACCTTTGCAGGAAATGGTCTCATCAAACAAACCTGATCGGATTTCGCATACAGACGAATCCGAGATGGCATTTGAGAGACTTAAACAGTGCCTAACGCAGGCACCAGCATTAGGTATGCCAGACTATGGGAAACCCTTTGAGCTGTACGGAACAGAAAGTGCTGGTTGCGCGGCAGGCGTCCTAACCCAAAAGCACGGTGATGCCAGCAGGCCGGTAGCATACTACAGCGCTCAGCTAGATACGGTAGCGCGATCCCTCCCCACATGCTTGCGAAGCGTTGCTGCGATAGCATTGCTAGTAACGAAAAGCGAAGATGTAGTGCTAGGACACAACCTCACAATCCATACACCACATGCAGTGTCAGCCTTGCTAAATTCTGCCCAAACCAGGCACGTCTCATCAGCGCGGTTTACAAGATGGGAATTGGCACTAATGGCCCCCGTAAACATCACCATAAGGAGATGCAGTGCATTAAATCCTGCAACATATCTCCCAGGTGTGCCTACACAGGCACAAAGGGTGGAGGATGAGAGCTATGGGGAAGGAGGATTTAATACAAAGGATGACATGCATGATTGTATGGAATATTTGACCCAAAATTTCACGGCAAGGCCTGACATCAGTGACAACCCACTGGAAGATGTAGATCTTACTTTCTACACTGACGGTAGTTGTCATAGACAGTCGGACTCGGGAGACTTGTGTACTGGATACGCAGTCGTAGGTGACCAAGGCACCATAGAAGCAGAACCGCTAGGCCCACCTCACTCAGCCCAGGTTGCTGAACTGGTTGCCCTGACCAGAGCATGTGAATTGGCTAAGAGCAAGTCAGCCAATATCTACACCGATTCTAGATACGCCTTCGGGGTAGTCCATGATTTCGGAGCCCTATGGCGCCTCAGAAATTTCATGACGGCAGCTGGTACACCGGTAGCGCATGCAGCTCACATCAAAAGGCTTCTAACAGCGATACAGGAACCTGACAGAGTGGCTGTTATCAAGTGTAAAGCACATACATATAGCCAAGACCCAGTATCACTTGGTAACAGCCGAGCAGACGAAGCTGCTAAGTTAGCAGCCGGTACCCCCAGACAGACAGACACCACACAATTGATGGTATTCAATACCATCAACACACAGAAGTTGTGTGAGATGCAAAATTTGTGTTCCACACAGGAAAAGGCAGTCTGGAAGGCAAAAGGATATGGCCAGGAGTCCTCAGGACTCTGGACGGATGGACAAGGTAAACCAGTGGCCCCCAGAGCATATCTTCCATGTTTAGCTGAAGCAGCGCACGGGCTGACTCATCTGGGCAAGGAGGGAATGTGCAAGTTGGTAAGAGCATATTGGTGCGCCCCAGGATTTTCATCCCATGCAGGTAAGAGAGCAATGTCATGCCTTACCTGTTTGAGGAAGAATATCGGAAAGGCAATACCAACAGAACCATCTCATATCCCACCTACAGGCGGCCCTTTTCAGGTAATACAGATTGACTTTATACAATTACCCCCTTGTCGAAATTTGAAATATGTACTTGTTTGTATAGATGTGTTTTCAAATTGGGTCGAAGCATTTCCGGCGGCCACAAATACCGCTATGTTTACTGCTAAGAAAATTGTGCAGGAATTTGTGTGTAGATATGGTATCCCTAGAATAATTGAAAGTGATAGGGGTACCCATTTTACAGGTGATGGCTTTCAAGGAATGTGTAAGTTGATGGGAATTGATAGTAAGCAGCACACTCCATACCGTCCACAGTCGAGTGCGAAGGTGGAAAGAGTGAACAGCACTATTAAAAATAAACTGAGTAAAGTTATGGCAGAAACAGGATTGACATGGCCAGAAGCTTTACCCATTGTACTATACAGCATCAGAACCACTCCCAGGTCCCCTCTTAATCTGTCCCCCTTTGAAATTTTGTTTGGTCGACAACCGCATGTTATGATTAACCCTCAGGATGATTTGAAGTGTAACAATGAAGTGACTGTAAAATACCTGGTTAACATGAGTAAACAGCTAAGGAATCAAAATGACAATCTGAAGTTAGTGATTCCTGATTTGCCAGATAGTAATTGTCATGACATTGAACCTGGGGATTATGTAATGATACGTAATTTTCTACGCTCAGGTTGCCTTATTGACAGATGGGAAGGACCATACCAAGTCTTATTGATTAGCACGACAGCATTGAAGGTTGCCGAGAGAGAGACTTGGGTTCATTCGTCCCATTGTAAGAAGGTTGCTGATCCAGAGAGGTCTCGTGATAAAGAACAGACGGTAGAGGAAGTTGTATCACTGGAGTGTCTGTTTCAGGAGGACTGAGACGGCACCTGAGCATTGAAAATAATAAGATCGGAGGCAGTTGTCGATCCCCTGTTCCCTTTTATTGTTTTTCTCCACTTCCCATCCCATCTCCCTCAAGTATTTCTTTCCCCCTTCTCATTCTTCTCCATTTCCTCCTATAAGATGGACTTGCCCCAAGAGACTGTGATCCGGATTTTTCTGTTGACCATGATGTTGACCAGAGCAGTCTGTTCCGGCGAGAGTACCATGGAGGTCGAGAGAGGTTCTGGAATGGGTTCTGATGACAGAGATGGAGGCGTAGATTTCCAAGAACAACATAATCACCGAGTAAAGGCGAGTATCAGAAAACGATTCGATAGCATTGACAATAGAAGGAATTGTGAAGGATTGTTAGCTGAGGAGAACTGTATCTGTAGGCTCTGTGACAGTGTAGTTGAGGATGGGTGTATCAAGAAATGCCAATCCAGTTTTAATATCCACATGGACCGGCATCCATTGAGTGACTATCACTCCTTAGTGGGTAAAGTGTTAAATCAGACAGATTGTTGGGTATGCTCTCAAGTACCTCAAGGCCATAGTAAATCAGGCTTAGTACCATTCCCTTTAACGGTAGGGGAGGTACTTGAGCTAAGTGGTGGGAGGCCGGTGGACAGGAGGTTTAATATCTCCAGTCCTCCTAGTTTGAAGCTCCACCAATATCATGTGGATAGGTCCCTAGTATGTTTTAACATTTCCAATCCCCGAAAGCCGGGAAATTGGGAAGTGTCATGGAATAACCAAACCATGACCTTTTCATACAGAGCCGATAGAATGCCAACAGATACAGAACTTATACGCCACATAGCTGGTAGTGGAAAATATTTCCGATATAGGTATACCCTAGGAAGTAGGTCCATGAGAGTTGGAGAGGTATCACCAGGATACTGTGCACATATCATACAAACAGATACGTGTACTAGACAGATGGGAGAATTAGGGTTAGGAGATTTCACATGGAAGATGTGTAATATGGTTATGTCCTACTCCGTCCCATATGTTCTCCCCGATGATGCATATTTCATATGCGGGAGGAAGGCGTATAAGTGGCTTGCCCCAAACTCTGAAGGATTGTGTTATATTGGAAAGGTACTGCCTGAGGTAATGACTGTATCACATACTAAAATGAAAGATATTCACCGCAGTGCCCAAGCTCCTTATACCCACACTCATTACGAGCATATCGTTAAACGGCACCTGATAGAGAGAACAGAGCATCCGGCCTCTGACCTGATCAGTGAATCCACCGGGATTCAATTCCTAATCGCGTTAGATATCACTCGCACCGCCAGAGGAGTGATAAATTATAAATATATATCAGCGCTTGCAAATTTATTAGACAATATCACAGAAATGTATGACGACACTTTTAGATATACCGGAAGAGAGCTCCAAGCTTATAAAACAGAACTGGTTCAGCATAGGATGGTTCTTAATTATCTCACGGCAGTGACAGGTGGATATTGTGTCACACTGGCAATGCAGTACGGCGTAAAATGCTGCACTTATATTACGAATAGCACCGAGGACCCGGTCGAGGTCATAGAACAAAAGATGGACGACATTCTCCAATTAAAGTGGGAATTCCGCAGGAGACACAATCTCACCCTTGCTGCTGTGGGTAATGAGCTGACCAGTTGGGTGTCATGGTTGAACCCGCGAAATTGGTTCTCTGGTTTAGGAGAATGGGCTCAAGGAGTCATAATGGATGTAGGGAAGTTTCTTCTATGTATCTTGGGTGTTGTCATATCGATTGGCTTGATATTTAGATGCGGTCAGGCTTTAACGAAGTGCAAACGGAGTACCAGGGTAATGAGTCTAAGGAGTGAGGAAATTGTAATTCCAATGGATTTGATTTATGACCCAACGATAGAGACAATGATGTGATGAAAATGTGATTCTACGGTCCGTTTCTTTCACCTGTTTCTCCTTTTCTCCAAGATAAAAAGACCCGCTTGGAAGAGGAATTTGATGACCTTATATACAGACAACAGATGGATTAAAGAAGAAGTTTGACAACCTTGTACACAAACAACAGATGGACTATGCCATAGACCCCCAGTTTCCCTAGAAATTTTAAATTTACGCTAGCCCAACTTTTTTTTGTAAGTCTATGGACATTGACAAGGCTTTTTGCATACCGTTAATAGCAAAAGCCCAAAGGAGACTTCAAACCAGACTTCAGACAAGACTTCAGACAAGACTTAAACCAACAAATGCATATTAACCTCACATAGAATACCACTGCATTTACCATAATTGTTTCTTATCTTCATCTCTACAACCTTCAGGTAATGACACACATAGTCGATAGGGAATACAGGCACAGATATCAGCACTCACATATTCCCCTACTCATGTATCATCAACTAAAATGTGCTCCCCCATTTTGTTGCAACCAAAAGCCGAAAAGAGCTCGGTAAAGTTTGACAGCCCATCCACAGACCCTTAATACGGGATAAGAAGGAATTCAAATGTATACTTCGCAATACCTCGAAGCTTGATTTAAAACATGTACGGCACGATGATACATGACCCCCCAAACATGGATTCATACACACATGCTTCTGCTATCTCACTAGGTCATACCCTTTTCTCACCTTCTCCTCTCCTCCCCTACCCAACCATAGAAATATTTATACATGACATATATTTTTCTCTTTTTGAAATGTTTTAGGAAGTGGCAGTTATTGGTGACTGCCAAAGGGTGGACTGTCAAAGTCAGAAAAATATCACGCTACACACTGCCATATTTGCACCTCATGCGAGTGCCTGTTGCACGTTCATGAGCCCTGCCGTGCGTGGTGCGCATACTCGCCGTTGCGGGCACCCGCAGGCGCACGGTGTGCGCATTTATGGTAAAGTTTATGTGCGTCTAGCGGGCGACACATTCATAACATATTTTAACTGTATAATGTATTTTGTAGATTATGGTCCCTTTGATAGAATCTGAAAGTTTAGTTAAGGTAGCATGTTCATAGACAAAGAGAACCCTCTTTGTTTGATACGAAGGGTCAGACAGGGGTTATACAGTGGTGTTTAGTATCCATCGGAAGAGTATTTAATTAGCAATATTCCGGTGTTGGTTTGAAGCGGATAACTCGCTCGTGCGAATAGTTATGGACATAAGAAGTTTATGGACTTTTACTATATTTGCACTTTATTATCCATGCGGCGGGAAACCTAGTTTCCCACCCACCTGAGCAGTTGGAAATAGTCACAGCCCACCTGTATGAATCAACCTATGACCTTTTGTTATAATGCGAAGAGGAATTCCTGTGTCCAATGAACAATAAGAATATAGGGACCATTGTACTGTATTATGTGTAGGGTATAAAAGGACAAGCCACTCTGGGCCAGCTCTCTATTCTCTTCAACGGTTCTCATTGCTGATAATCGGGAGCTGGATATCCAGAGGCGCATGCGATTGTTTCCCTTGAGCGTAAGTTTCTCCGCAATCATATTGTCTTTATTGTTATTGTGAGCCATATCTCTCTCTCTCTCTCTCTTCTCCCCTTTTCTCTCTCTTTTCCTCTTAAAGTGTTATTATGCTGTTATAGTATTTCATGTGTAGTTATCTGGTTAGTTAGTCTATGTTATATTGGTAGTGTATGACTTGTATTGTATTATTCTTTTGCAAATAGAACGTTCATATAAGGTGTTAGAACCTAAGATCGGTATCTGTGTATTTCTTATATTTCTAAGTATTCTCTGAGCATCGGAGACGCTCGTACAGCTTTTAAGTTAATAAGGTTACACTGTGTTACATTCACACCCTATCACTGCACTAAGGTTTATTGCATAAATACATTGTTTATGGTTTAGTTATAAAGGTTTAACATCGTGAGCATCAGCGCCGCTTGTGATCTCCTCGTGGTCCCTAGCGTCCGCTACGCTAGTAACATATCATTACGTTAGTCGGCAGCCAATAGCGTGCCCGCCTGTGATCTCTTTGCCGTGAGCGAACGTGACGCTTGAGCATCTCGACTACGGCTAAGCGATTGTTACGCAACGTGCGTACCCTTACGGTATTCCATACGCCAATAGCGTACTGTGTTCTTTGGCCTCTTAAAGGGTTTTAAGTAAGATAAATATTTAGCTTTAACAGTGTTTTACTGCAGGTAATTTACAGTATTTTATATAAGCAGACATTTTTTTTATGAATCTGTGATGGTTTACTCCCCTTGTCTTAGATATCAAAATTAGAAAATTATTAATAAAATATATATTAGTCCATATTCAGCCAGCTACTGAAAAATTCAGGTTAGTAGTTAGAAAAGATTTTCTTTTTATCCTCAACTGGATTAGTCATTATTGGCAAGCAGAATTTACACAGCACCGTTTAGTTAGTTAATGCTGATTAATGGCAAGCAGTCACTTGTGCATTGTTAGAGGCTAATGTGGATATTCCAACAAGGCTTAATCACCTGTTTTTGATGGTTTATGATTTGTTTCCCGTTGGTAGTATAGTGGTTCCTCCCAGCTCCTAGTAGTTTCAACCAAATATTGGTACCATATCTGGAGTATCCATATTTTAAAAATTGTGATACCTGCAGGTATTTAGCTGTGAATACACAGACCGGTACTGGGTGCATCTGTAGAGCCTGCTTATGCGTTTCTCCACCTGTATGTATGTCAGCAGCTCCCTCATAGAAGATAGAGCTGTCTCTCGATGTCACCATTTAAATACCAGACTTTCCCAGCATGCGCATGCACAGTGCGTACACTTTCCAAACCTCATTCTGAGGTGGAATGCACGTTCATGCCCACTGGACTACTGGACTTTCTCTGTACTTTCATGTGGCCAGGGGTTAAAGTGGGCCAGAATGGGGCGGAACTGCGTTACATCACATGTAATAGCTGGTGGAACCAGTTCCGCCTCCACCAGCCCACCTTTCCCGGACGGAGTGATAACAGCTTTTGTGTCAAATGTAGCAATTCCTGCAGGTTTAATAGTTGACCTCTCTAGCCCCTTTCCCCCTCTTCCCTGTCCCTCACACCCACTGCCTTATATCCACCTCTCTGCATACACCACAATAATTTTTACATTTAATAATGATATCTTCAAGCAAATCTAATGCATTATTCCAATGATTGTAACTAGGGCACCAGAGGACTGGGGCTAGAGAGGGGTCTGCTGGAGTTAGAAATGGAGAGATGCCGGGACAGGATGAGGCTGCTGCGGTAAGTTGCAGGATGGGGGAGCTGGAGCACACAGACAGGATAAAGAACTGGTACAGGATGGGGCACAGGTCCTATAGACACTCCATACGGGCACAGTGTAATATCCGAGACAGGGACACCAGGGGCAGTGCAGTATCCCCCTGTATATATGTATGTACTGTCAGTGGTATGCCCCTGTATATGGTATATATGTATGTGCTGTCAGTGGTGCACCCCTATAAATAGCCCTCCGAGTGACTGCCAGGGACTGGACTGCTGGAGCTGAGGGGGAGGTGGTGTCGCCAGGCATGATGATCATGGCCACGTGGAGAGGAGGCACAGCCCTACCCTTGCCTAGAAAGAGAGATGCTGCCAGCCCATCTCAAAGACTGCCATGATGATCTAATGTGAACCTGGCCCCAGAAGTAAGTAAACTTAGTAATTTCACTGCAAACAACCACCTGACAGCTGTCACCCACTATCTCCCTGTACCCTTGAGGGTACTATTGTGTGGAGACTCCCCTTCCTTGTGATACTACACCCCTTTTGGTGGCATGCACTGTTCCTTTATAAAGTATGGAAGGTAGGGCTCAAGCTTACAGTTTGCAAGGGAGTGCCGAACAAACTAGCACCGGCCCTAGCTCCTCCTAATGAGGGGGAGGAAGGGGCGGCAGGGAAAATTAGTTCCACCACCACTACACTTTAAGCCTTGTATGTGGCACGTACACTCTCCACTCCCCATTTTATGGTGGAACGCATGCGTACGCACACTCGGGCATTTGTACATATCAACTGCCCTGTATGCGTTCCAATGTTCATGAGACTTCCGGGTTTTGTCATTATAGTAATTATTATCTCATATCCCAGCGCTAATTCTTTGCTGGGATTATATCTTAAAAATGTTAGGATTCTTTAATTTGACATGCTTAATATTGTCAAAAAAAATATGTCAAATAACCATATTTATATACATATGTATTTATTAAAATACAATATAATCATCACTCAGGTGTCTAGTCTAAATTATATAAAAGTTATAATACCCTTTATTCAATATTGGGAAATGCATTTATATATTCTGTTCAGATATTAGTTGTCATATACAATATAGCTTTATTTTAAATATAGCATTATTATAGAACAGTTAACTACTGTAGCTTAAGCAAAAATTCATATGTTAGAAATGTATTAATTTCTGAGACATTAATGTATCGGGGACATATATTCAACATTCCCTATATATTCACAGAGTACAGTATTCAAAACATAAAGTTCACACTGTAAGGGGAAGAAAAGCGGGGGGGGGGGGGGAAGGAGTGTGGACACAGCAGGAATGGGTAAGTGTGGACCTCTGACATAGTCCAGAGGGTGCTCTGGTCCCATAGCCGGACGTCTACAGCCCAAAACACATAGACAATTAGGCACAACAACACCCAATTCTAATGAATACCCCACAAGAGATAGAAAATTAATAAGCATGAGGAGAGGAGGGTGTAGAAGCAAAAAAACAGGATAGGTACAACAGAAAACTGTCATTCACCATCCAGCTTAAAGGGAAACAGTTGTTTGGATATTACAAGGTATTCCCACCTGCTTGCTACTTTTAGTGATTGCTACTGTTTTTCAAAATACTACTGACTTCATAATTTCTGTACCAATGAATATTAGCCTTTATAACCTTGAAAATCCTGTGTGATTTGCCTTTGCCTTCATCCACTTTGAACATTGTGAAATTTACATCTGAACCAATTATTCCTGAACATGTCTCATAACAATACACTGTTGTAGTTGTTCATATTTTTAGCAGCATTGTTATTTTACCCTCTTTGAGGCCTATTTAAGTTCACTACTGTATCTTTATATCACACAGCCTCCACTCCACATTACCTCCCACCATTTCCCTCATCCACACCATAACCATCTTTTCTTCAACCACCCACCTCATTCAGAATCTACATAATCCTTTACACTCCTGCCTACTCCAACCCTTATCTTCTCAGTCCCTTTTCTCTCACTATGACCCTCTCCTCACATCTATTCACATCACATTAATCTATCTCCTTGCCCACCATGTGCAGTTTCCCTTAAGCGCTCAAAGGCCTCAACTCTACAGCAACACCGATAATCTTCTTCACAAATGTATTTATTTAACTTGATCCTTCTCTACCATGCTCTCCAGGATGCCAAACCTGTATGTAACAAACTGGTACCTACCCATAATCTCTTAATTTCCAACTCCCTGAATCTCTTTGACATCACTGAAACCTAGATATACCCTTCAGACACCACTTACCCAATGGCTCTCTCCTCTGGGGGCCTTGTGTTCAAATCCACTGGGAATCATCATGGCAGTGGTGTAGAGGTCTTTTTGTCCTCTAGTTGCTCCTACCAAATCTTACCCCTAGTACCATCCCTTTCATTCTCCACATTTAAGATGCTATTTGCCTCTAACAATCTGTTCAACCACAGTAGCTGTTCTCTATCATCCCCTAGCCTACACTCCAAATTCCTTGACAACTTTGCTTCCTGTCTCACCTACTTCCTCTCACCAGACCTTGCCTCCATAATCTTAGGTGACTTTAGTATCCCTATTGATTTCCCATCTGACCATCCTGCCTCTAAACACCTTACCCTTACATCATCATTTAGTACTGTGTCTCTTAATGGACCTTCTCACCCTCTCATGTGAATGGACACTCACTTGATCTCGCCTTCACTCATCATTGTGATATTTCTAATTTTACTAATTTCTGGTTCCCTCTCTCTAATCTTTATCTTCTTTCTTTTAACTTATCCCTCATACCTTCATCACCACTGCCTTTCAAGGCTACCATAACTAAGAATAGCCTTGAGGCTATTGACACTGAATCCTTATCCTACCCTACTACTTGATTCACTTCTCTCCTCTATAGTCTATATCTCCTGCCCTGACCAAGCTGTTTCCCTATATAATGTCACCCCTCTTTCTGTTCTTGACTCGGTGTCTCTGACCGTCATTACTCGGCCTCTCAGATCCACACCTCAGCCTTCGCATTCCAAATGCACCAGATACCTATAAAAGTGTTCACGTAACATCAAGCCCCAGTGGAGAAAATCACGCTCCAATGCTGACTTCCTCCATTTCAAATTTATGCTCTCAAACTACTGTACAGTGCTGCTTTTTCACTTTATAAACATTCTTACAGATGTGTCCTCAAATATCTTTTCTGCAGTAACACCAAACAGCCCCTCTTGGCAAACCAGGTCATGTGAGACTCTTCTAGCATCCAGCATCTTTTTTTGCTGAAAATGCATCTTATTCATAAAGTAGTACAACTAGGATGCACGGGGAGACTGTGCTGATTAATATGATATATATATATTTTCAACAAAAAAAGACGCTGGATGCAAAAAAAGTTGCCCAATGTTAGCAGAAATGCACTGGACCTGGCGGCTCACTTTCACCAGGCATCTTCCGCTGCATGGCATATTGATGCTGGATGTATACGGACACTATTTTTTTCCCAGTCCTCTAACTCCCATAGTCTATTCTCCACTTTCAACTCACTTCTCTGCCCTCTCCTTCTCATCTACCCTCCTCACTCTCTGCCAAGGAAAATGTCATTCACTTCACATCTTTAATTTAATCAATACACAGGAGATCGCATCTCACCAGACCATCAGCACCCCATTCCCTCCCTTCCCAGCCTACCTCTCCCCATCCATTCTACCTACTCCAAACTCTTTCTACCCAGTTTCTGGAGATTAATTAATTGCCTCCTCTCCCCTTCCACCTCCCACCTTGACAATAGCGCCTCCCACTTCTGCTGCTCCCTCTCTCCAGATGCCGGTTCCAGTCTTACCCATCTCTTCAATCTCTCCGTCTGCACTATCCTCTCTACCATTCAAGCATGCCCTTGTCTCCCTCATTTAAAAAAAACCCTTTGATCCTGACACTCTTTTTAGCTACTGCCCCATCTCTCTCCTCCAAAATTCCTTGAGTGTAGGGTCTAAAACCACCTCACTAACTTTCATTCCTCTTACTCCCTGCTGGATCCATTACAGTCTGGCTTCCATCTTCTATACTCCACAGGCACTTCTCTCACAAAAGTCACCAATTACCTCCTTGCTGCCAGATCCAAGGGTCACTACTCTCTGCTCATTTTTCTCAACCTCTCAATACCCTGCCTCCAAAAATACTAGAGTGAATACTCACTAGGTCTGCCACTACACCTGATCTGTACTGTGCAAGACATAAGGAGATATCAGAGGCAGTATTTCCCCTATGACAGAGCAGTGTATGGATACAACTTACAATTTCATTCATGACTTCTCCTGAGGTGCATCTGCTTTACTCTGGAGACAACAATAGGGGTGGTCTTCAGTATGCCAGCTGTCGGGATCCCGGCGCACAGTATACCAGCACCGGAATCCTAACAGCCGGCATGCAGACACTTATTCTCCCTTGTGGGGGTCCACTACCCCCCTGGAGGGAGAATAAAATAGTGTGGCGCGCGTAGCGTGCCACCATGCCCGCAACATGGCGAGCACAGCGTGGCGAGCGCAGCGAGGGGCTCATTTGCGCCCGCCACACTGTCGGTATGCCGGCGGTCGGGCTCCCGGCGCCGGTATGCTGGTCGCCGGAGCCCGACCGCCGGCATACCATACTACACCCAACAATAGTATATACAGTATGCCTAGTTCATACCAGGAAATATGGCTGCAAAATGGTAGCAGTAAAAATGAGAGCACACATTTCCTACACAATATACTGTAGTGTAGACCATGATGGTACAGTTTTATTAAAAATTAATATTAAGCATATACAGTACAGTACTTTAATTTCATTAGGCACTTCTTGTTTTTCTTGTCTAATGAGTATATATGCAGTGACAAAATGGATGTATTACGTTTAGATCAACAAATACATCTGTCACCTGCCCCTTTAAAAGATCAAAGGCAAAAATGCTTAATAGTTGCAGATCGATTGCTAATATCATTGTAATAATACAGAAAACACACAACTATACTATTAGTATAAATGGAAGAATTCAGTCAATAAGAAGTGGCCACTAATTGTCATTACCATCAGTTTGCATTTTACACCAGGAGTTAAACATCCGCAAGTGGTCTGCATCCAAACAGGTGCATATGTATCCGCATGAGACACATTTTGCATGAACATAATCCTTACTGTACAATACTTTGCCATACTGTACTTACAAGTGTAACCTTCACCTTCAACGCCTGTCCTGCCTTCCTGGCACAACTAGTCATAAGCACAAAATTCTATTCTTGGTGAAATTGCCAAAATATAGATCTGATGACTTTATAACATCTAATGCATACTAAAATCTAAATGCAGACAATTATACTCTACATGCTTACCATGTGTAGAAATAATATGGTAATCCCAAATAGGAAATCTACTGCATTAAATAAAGGGTACCCTGTTTTTTAACTCAAGATGACGAGAACTGGGTTTTAGAAACCCCAGCCATCTCTGGAAACTTTTTTTTAAAGTGTTATCATTGCCTGCTGATTATATGTGATCATTAAACATAGTTTCTAATTGGTAATATCATTTGAAAGAGGGAAATTCCTGAGTGCATACTGTATATGCCAGTATAGAAAAGATTGGGCACTTTAAGTGTCATCATCCCTTATCTGGAAAACATAGATGTTAATCCAATTACCAGCAAATAATGCAAGTTTTAGTGGCATGTCAACAACAGCAATAGCAGTTAAACTCTCGCCCCTTGCGGTACCTTCTTGTTCCTGATTAGCACTTTTTTACTCACAGCCCTATGGAGCTGTAAACAAAATCTGCAAGTTGGCGGTACTGTTAGTGAGCATACAGCACCACTTACTCACACCCATAAAGGCATCATGGGTAATTGGATTGACCCATAGGCTCTGATGTAAAGACGCCTGAGTTCAGCAGCTGTGTGTGATGCTGGCTGAACTTGTAAGTGATTTCCCCTTTAAAAAAACATCTGTGTTCAGCCGGTATCCTGCACGGCCGCCGAACTCGGTCATCATTGCATCCGGCCCCATAGTGTTTTATATATCTACACTAAAAAGGTCTACATTCAATAGGTTGACCAGTAATGGTAGACATGCTTTAGGTTGACAGAGCCAAAAGGTCGACAGGTTCAATTGGTCGACATGACAATGGTTGACACATATGGTCGAAACAAGTTTTCTTAGTTTTTTCCTAATATTTTCAACTTTTTCATACTTTACCATCCACGTGGAGTATGATTGGGAACAGTAACATGTCTAATGCATGGTGAGCAAATCAAACCATATGAGGGGATGGAGTACACTAATGGGTCTTGTTTGCTGCAGAAAAGTGACGAAACACCCCCAAAAATAAATAAATTGTGTCTTTTGACCCTGTCGACCTTTTCTACTGTCTACTTATTCCATGTCAACCTTTTGACCCTATCAACCTGTTGACTCTGTCTACCTAGTGCATGTCGACCATTATTGGTCAAGCTGTTGATTGTAGACCTTTCTGGTGTAGATCTAATCATCCACAAATGTGTTTTATACATGTTGTTATTGTCTGAGATTTTTAAGCAAGGATCCACCTCCATGTTTAGACTTCTTTATTTTATTTCAGTTTAGGAGTTAATGTCTGGTGGTTATACTCATCACCAGACAGTAACTTGTAGGATGGTACATAGTTTAAAACAAAGGTTTTCCCTGGTCAGTACAGTAGGTGCCAGGATGAAAGACAATGAACTTTCAGCCCCTCCTCCATCCTCCATATACCTTTCTATATTTTTCTCAGTAATACATGGTATACTTATGATGTCACAGATATTGCAGGCTAATGTCATTACAGTTGGCCTCACCCCCTGGCTAGGTAAGTATGATATTTACATTTTAAGTACTTCAGTGCTTAACATGCGTAGGACTCATCTTAAGTATTTTACGGTCCATGCTGATGATATGTCCTTATTATTCAAAGTACTTAGTATTTAAAAGTAACAATCATTTAAATGGCAAAAACCCCAAAAGGTTAACAATATAATTATTTCTTATTGAGATTTTCCATTTATCTCTAGGGCTCACAAATGTAATTATGGGTGTCTCATACAGTACATCTAAATTAGGGAGAATTAGTGAGAATCTTTGCTAAGTCTTACAATTTGTTTGGGATCAACATACTGTAACTGTGTAACAATTATTAAGCATGTATCTGTAATCAATCAAAAATAAATCCATCTTTGCGTCATATTGTATTGTCGGAGCTAAATGTGCAAATTATTTTTTACACTACTTACTGCCTAACAAGATATGGTAGTGACTCAGGCAGCTCTTATATTTCATCACTGGGGAAGTATACCGGTGTTCTCTCTCTCAAGAATTTCTTCAATGCACTGCTTTCATTCCCAGCAGGATAGTTTGGATTTTTTTCTATGGAAAAGGGACAGTTGGCTATAGGAAATATCCTGATTATTTAATCAATAGTCATCTTATGCAAATCTAGCTGATGCATTCCTCAAATAATAGGAAAATGAGAAGAAAAATCTAGTAGGAGGATTATTATTTCATAAGAATTGAGTCCAATGAATAGTGCGAGTGTTTCAGTATCTTGATCAACCAGACCCTAGTTAAGGGGGATCCACTGTCTCTATAATGTGCACTTGAGTAGATGTGAAATCCAGAAAGTTTTAATGGTTCCAGAATCCAGGTGTAGTTGTATCAAACCTTCAAGAGAGATAAAGAGGAGAGAGATAAATTGCCAACCAATCATCATCTGTCATTTTACAGGCATTATTTGAATAATGACATTTAGGAGCTGATTAGTTGGTACTGAACTTTATCTCTATATCTACTTTATCTTTAATACATCTCTCCATTAGGGAGAAAACTGGATGTGCATTAGTAACCATAATAAGACTAGGTTATATCATACTTTTCTTGTCTTGTTTCATGCAGAATGGTGTCTACATTGATGAAAAAGAACTGCAAAATCAGTAGTCACCCTTGCCGTTGCTGCTTAGTTTGAAGTGAAGATGAAAAACAAATTTCTGATTGAAGCAGAAGTCTGATTTTTGTCAATTAGCCAATAAAATCATGTAAGAGAAAATTTTCTTGAAGGTAAATACTGAATGAAGAACAAACCTGGTTACATTCTTACCTTGATTCATGCCCCGCTGTGATAAATGTAAATCAGTGTTTCCCTACCTTGGTCCACAAGGCACACTAACGGTCCAGGTTTTAGGGATAACAATGCTAGAGCACTGGCGACTCAATTAGTACCAATGTTATTTTGTTAATCCATCTGATCTCTAGCATGGATATCTTCAAAACCTGGATTTAGTGTTCCTTGAGGATCAACGTTGGGAAACACTGTTCTTAATTGATACAGGTGAATAAAATGACAAATCCCCTGCAAAAGTGCAGTTTATCACATTCATAAGTTGTTTGTAATATGTCCTTAATGTATGCATTAAAGTGCTTAGGGGTCTATTTACTAAGCCTTCGATGGAGATAAAGTGGCTGGAGATAAAGTACATGCCAAAACTGCTCCTAACTGTCATTTTTCAAACCCAGCCTATGGCATGGCAGTTAGGAGCTGATAGGCTGGTCATTTATCCCTGTCCACTTTATCTCTATCCAGGGCTTAGTAAATTGACCCCTTAGTCTTTGTTGTAGAAAATATTTGGTATACTGTAGCTATGATAAACAGCAACTCTGTATTGAGATCTGCCTTGATTTGTGCAGTACAATTATGCATTATTATAGTAGCATGTGACCTTTGGGGTTGCATTATATACCAAATGTTTTTTGCAGTAAAATTGTAGATAACTTCAGACAATGAAAGCAAGATACCATCTAAGAAAAAAGGGTTTTTTTACTCTTAAAAAGATCCTTTGATTGACTCTTTGAATTTAGACATTATTTGTGATCCAAGGCAAGCACTGAAAAGATAAAAAGATGTAATAAATATGATCATCCCTAGAGAAAAGTAAGTCAAAAGTTCACACAAACCATGGAAAGAGTTGTCATAATCTTTGGATAAGTCGTGTAATAAAAGTTGCAAAGAGCAGGGTACAGTAACTTTTAATTAATGTAGTGTACCAAATGTTCTAAAAATGTACAAGCTATTGAGTACTTATTGCTACACAGAAGAAAACAAGACTGTGGAAATAACAATACCAGTCACATGGCCTGACTAGCACAATTAATGACACCAATGTACATTATGGAATAATGTAACTCAAGCTTCTAAAATATTTAAAAAACAATCCGTGTTATGCAATGGCAGGATAGGATGTAGTTAATATACCGGCTGTTGGGATTGCTCCCCGGTATTCTTATTCGGGGAGAATAGAACCCATGGCGAGCGAAGCCTGCCACCAGGGCCGAAGCGTGTCGAGTGCAGCGAGCCCACGAGGGGACTAACTGTGCTCATTATCAGTATTACGGCTGGCGGGATGCCGTTGGCAGGATCCTGACAGCCAGCATCCCGTCAGCTGGTATTTCATACTGTACCCAGCAGGATGACTTACTGGACAAAAGTGAGACAAATTTTGATTATGTTAATAAGCAAAATACACTGGGCCTTATACAGTGTTACACAATAATCTCATTATTTATTTATTTATTTATTTTGCACAAAATGTGCGTTTCTGTGCAGCATATACACACAAAAACGGTCATGTATTAGTGAATCTGCAGACGGTTGCTTGTTGTTGACTTATTCCTGGAGAGGAGAGACCTACTGTATATGGGGAGGGGCTGCAGGGGTGCTTTTAGGTGTCATGGTGCCCCTAGTCACAACAGTAATGGCTGCCCCGTCTGTCTAATTGTATTATTATTATTAATTATTAATAGATTGATTATAAGCCCTCATTTGGTGATTGAAAATTTTATATAATAAAAAATAGCCATAAATGATATTTTGTTTTATTTTTAATTATGTATTGTTAAGTTCGATTTACTTACAAGGAAAAGCAATACATAATCACACTATGGTTCGGACCGCTGCGGCTGCTAACGTAAACAATAACCCCTAAGATGTCTATGCATGTTGCGCATATGCGCTGACACGCTGTGCGCACAATGCAGCGACACATGTGGCTGAATACACCTTATTCCCCAAACAAGAATGGAATGCGACACCAGTAGTTAAATGTTATATTGTGGTCCAACGCATCAACAATATTTACTCAAAAAGTTACAAGTAGAAAATACAACAATATTACAGAGAAGAGCTACAACCAATAGTACAAACGTTTGTTCGCCAGCGCTCCCATATCCAGGTCTCAGTCAGTCTTAGCAATATGACCTCCAGAGAATAGACTGATGCCTGGTCAGGGAGCCTCTCTTTTATACAATGGGTCCAAAATACAATACAAAGGAAATGTAAGCTCTTCTTCCATAGGTCAAGGGGCAGGTCATTTACAGTACATGAGGGGTCATAAGTTGGTTTGAATGAATGGGCGATGCTTGGTCCAGATGTGCTTGCAGATCTCCACCACCGGGTTCCTGCTGCATATCAAGAGTACAGTATCTACAGTATTTGTGAATATTACAATTCTGCACATATCTATATGCAGAAACATGCGATTAACTGCACATAACAACCGGGACATAGATCTCAAAATACTGTACATCTGGATACCAAACACTAAGTCCTAACCTGGTTCTGTCCCCTCACATCCTGTAAAGCTGGATATCTCTATTGTTCTGCCCTTTGAGTAAATGTAACTTGCTGGCAATGTGTGTGGAGACTATGTGTAAATTGTGCACTGTATGAATTGAGTATTAAATATCAGAAAGCAAAGAAGTGTACAGATGGCACTTCAATTCAAAGGTGCTGCAATCCACCAGCCGGGAGGGTCACCGATATCCCAAAATAGTTCAGTTTGTGCTCTAGAATTTGCTGTGGTGCGCTCCCTGGGTTACTATCGACAGTGTTCTCAGTCCGGAGAGGGAATGTCCGTATATATAGATGAACCTTCTATTCAGCAACAATTCCCCACTCCAATTTAAGTGGTATTCCCAAAATAGAAGGAAAGAACGGTATATAGTGAAGTACAGTTTATCCAAATTTTCTGACAAGTGACAATATTGCAAGTCACATAAACTCTATATATACATCAGCAGGAAATGAATAATTTAAAAACTGGAATCCACCACGAATTGGCACACCCACGTACCAGAGTTTGTGGAGTGTCAGAGGTGCCCACCCAAACACGCCTGAAGTGTCACTTCCTGGAATTTTTGGTATTAAATATTTTGAGTATTAAATATGTCTTTGTAACTTTTCTATGCATTTGCGCATGCTACCGTATATACTCATACCACACGCCAATGCGCAAGGCTCGTGAACCAATGCACGTGGCGTGTGGTTATGCGTATGCACGGCAAAAATGCGCTCGCACAGAGGCTACTCTGTGTGGTGTTTGCACATGAAGTGTGAGTGTAATATTTCCGACCTTGACAGTCCACCCTTTGGCAGTAAACAATAACTGCCACAAATTGCTAACAACAGAAAATATTTCAAAACACATAATGGGTGACCTAGACACACATATGTACTTATTTCGCAAATCAGACATTGACTATGGTTCAGGGAAGACAGGGAGGAGGACGAGACATCCTCTATATGCACCCAGTGGTCAAGGGACCACTGGTTGGGTGTGGGACAACATTCAACCTATAGAGTATGCTGGGGCAGTTTTATAGCCTAAGATGTCTGATTTGAATGAATGTTACATACATACATACATACATACATGTACCTATGTCTTTGCACACTGATGTCCGGCTTCGGTGGAAGTTTTGCTGTGTAAAGGGAGAGAACACAAAAAGATGATGAAAGAAACAGGCCATGAAATTCATTTACATTCCTATCACAGCACTGTCTCTATCGTCGGATTGTATACCAGATCTGCCGCATTTACAACACACCCGCTCCTTAAACTCATCAAATTTGTATTATGCCTTTTTTGCTGCATCAGAATTCAAACACATCTAAATATCAGACCGATAATTATGAAAATGTGTTCGTAGTGGTTGTGAGTATAAGGAGGCGGAGTGCTGCGGTGAATGTCTTTCATTTTGTTATGTGCGATGATCATGACTTCTGGTAGTACTCTGCCTATATAACACAAGAAAGCCACTTGTACGCCTTCCTTCCACATATGAAATAAACATCATCTAGGAGTTTTCCATCTGCGTGATACAAGTATCTGGCTGGATGATGTGTGCACAATATCCCTGTGACACTGTTCCAGCCCACATGGTGTTGATCCCTTGTGTATACATGTATCGGAAGTACCTCCTACTTGTGGCCATCCCAAATACAAGTTCAGTGTTGATGGGTTTCTTATCAGCTCTGTGTGAGAAGGTCATTGTCTGATTGTTCCAAGTCACTTCCCAATTTCCTGGTTTCCAGAAATTGGTTACGTTGAAACACAGCAGTGATCTATCTACGTGGTACTGGTGGAGCTTTAGGCTTGGGGCTCTAGATATATTGAATTTTCTGTCCACCGGTCTCTCCCCATGCAATTCGAGTACCTCATTTACTGTTAATTGGTATGGCACCAATCCCGATTTACTCTGTCCTTGAGGTACTTGAGAGCACACCCAGCATTCCGTTTGGTTTAAGACCGTACCCACTAATGAGTGATAGCCACTCAAAGGATGTCCGTCAATATTGATATTATTGTTTGACTGACATCTCTGGATGCACCCATCTTCGACTATGTTATCGCAGTACTTACATATGCAGTATTCATCAGACAATAACCCTTCACATTGCCTCCGAGCTCCATGACTACCAGATCTCTTACTTATACCAGCTTTGACCAAAGTGATGGACTGATCCTGGGGTCCTACAAATTCATCCTCTCCATCAGAACCCATTCCAGATCCTTGCTTGACTTCTCGGGGGCCCTCACAAAAACAAATTGTCCTGATCAAAAATAGAATCACAAGAAAAATCCAGAATACAGTCTCTTGATATGGATCCATTTCGGTAGGAAAAAAAAGAGGGGAGAGAAAAAAATGAAGAGGGGGGGTCGTTTGTAGAGAAAACAAATTTACGACAACTGCCTTGATTTTTCTTTTCACCACGCTCAGGTGCAGTTTCGACAGTCCTGCCTTTCTGCATTCCTAGAACAGATTCTCTAGTGACATCAGGTTTTCTTCACCTTTCTCCTTCTCATGAGTTTTCTCCAGGTCAGCGACCTTCTTGCAGTGGGACGAGTGGACCCAAGTCTCTCTCTCGGCAACCTTCAGTGCTGTTGTTCTGGTCAACAAAACTTGATACGGTCCTTCTGACCTGTCTATGAGGCAACCTGAGTGTAGAAAATTTTTAATCATCACATAGTCAGGTTCAAAATCATGACAATTACTGTTTGGTAGGTCAGGAATCGCTAGTTTCAGATTCCTTTGCTGGTTTCTCAGTTGCTGGCTCATCCTAACCAAATATTGCACAGTTATTTCATTATTGCATTTCAGATCATCCTGGGGCTGTCACGATCCGGGTATCTGGATGCCATTTCTTACCCATCAGATGCCTCCTAAGGCTGGCTCAGCGCTCCAGGACCGGATCCCATCTGTTATCCTGATGTGTACATTCCTGTATCCTCTCCTGTCACTCTGGGACGCTGTCACAGTAAACGCCATATTACACCTGGCATGGCGTCTCCCGCGGCCTCCGCCGCCGTCCCTGAACTTCTGCATGCAGAGTGTCTGAGTGGCGATTACGTCAGCCGCGGCCTCCGCTGTGTCCGCGTGGTTGGATGTGCATCTGTCAGCCTGGCGCCTCCTGTCTCCGGTGGCCGGCGCCGCCATTACTGTTTTCATTACCACATGGATTACAAACCAAACTTCCCTCCAAGTGTCTGCATGGGCGCAGCCATCTTGGATTCTGTCAGCTGATCATTTCCACCAATCTGTTCTCAGTATTGATAATCTGCATAATTGCCTAGCCAATCCCTTCCTTGCTGCAGGTATAAATACACTGTGCCTGAGCAAGGAAGGCGTCAGTGCTTTGGTTGTCAAACCTAGTTCCTGTTTGTCTCTCTCCTGTGATTGTCTTCCAGGTTCCAGCTCCTGTCTCAAGACTTCCACCATAGAGACCCGCACCAGCATTCCACCTGCGGTGTAGCCTGACTCTCCAATCCATTGTGGATTCATCTGTTTCCAGCTACAACATTACCTGCTTCCAGCTCAGCTTCCAGCAGAGTACAGCTTCCCTTAAAGGGCCGGTGTCCTTTCTACACTTTACCACTCTCCACCGGTATTATTATTTCTCCGCTCTCAAGTTCTACATTTCAGTTCATATTTCATCGCTCCCAAGTTCATTTATTATTTAACTGGTTCCAGCCAGTATCCACTCCGTGCTAACAACAGTCTGGTTCCAGCCAGTATCCACAGCAGCTGTTTTATCTTCAGCAACCCAGCTTTTCCTGGAACACCAGCTGGCACAATCCTGGGTTATCTCCATTGCTACAGTCGGGCCTGGTAAGGACTTTCCATCTAGAAGATCATAAGAACTATCTCACACTACCAGTGCCCTGTGGCTCCTGCCATCCTGTAGTACCCAGGAACTGTATTTATTCTTTGCTGACTTTTACGTTTTCTTTTACTGCTGCTGTGTTGCGGAGTTGTCATAATAAACATCATTGACTTTTATCCAAGTTGTCGTGGTCACGCCTTCGGGCAGTTATTATTCATGTTACTTACATGTCCAGGGGTCTGATACAACCTCCCAGGTTCCGGTACATCTCAGCCCCTACAACTGAGGCTGCCTCCCGTCAGCTCAGGCCCTCAGTTGTGACAGTAAGCACTGACCTAATGAATCCAGCCGGAGACCAGGATCAAGCGGCCAGGCCGATGCAAGAACTGGCAGCCCGACTAGAACATCAGGAGGCTGCACAGGGCCACATCATCCGCTGTCTCCAGGATCTCTCTACTTGGCTGGATGGGATTCAGACAACTCTCCGTGGATCAGGCGCGTCTGGTGCGTCAACCACAGTGACTCCAGCTACAACCCCACCCACCTTACCCATTTCTGCTCCACGTCTTCATCTTCCAACGCCAGCAAAATTTGACGGATCTCCAAGATTCTGCAGGGGATTTCTCAACCAGTGTGAGATTCAGTTTGAGCTACAACCTGGCAATTTTCCCAGTGACCGTACAAAAATTGCCTACATTATTTCTCTTCTCAGTGGCTCAGCCCTTGATTGGGCATCACCGTTATGGGAGAGGTCCGACACCCTGCTATCTTCCTACACTGCCTTCGTGTCAACATTCAGGCGCATCTTCGACGAGCCAGGCCGGGTAACCTCAGCTTCATCCGAGATTCTCCGTTTACGCCAGGGGTCACGTACTGTAGGACAATATCTGATACAGTTCCAGATCCTGGCATCCGAACTGGCATGGAACGACGAGGCCCTGTATGCTGCATTCTGGCATGGCTTATCTGAGCGTATTAAAGATGAGTTAGCTACCAGAGACTTACCTTCTAAGTTAGATGAGCTAATCTCACTCTGCACGAAAGTTGATTTACGTTTCAGAGAGAGAGCAACTAAGCGTGGAAGATCATCTGCTCCAAAATCTTCTGCTCCTCCTCCTCGTCAACTGTCACCATCTAAAGATGAGCCCATGCAACTTGGCCGTTCCCGTTTAACTCCTGCTGAGCGCCGAAGACGTCTCTCCGAGTTTCTCTGTCTCTATTGTGCAGCTCCGTCTCACACCATTAATGCCTGTCCCAAACGTCCGGGAAACTCCAAATCCTAGCTCGCCAAGGAGAGGGCCGGCTAGGAGTAATGATCTCCTCTCCATCTCCTCAAGATTGTAATCTCCCAGTCTCGCTTCAAGTTGCTCAACGTTATCGGAACGTCATTGCCCTCCTTGATTCCGGAGCAGCTGGGAACTTTATTACCGAAGCCTATGTTAAACGGTGGTCCCTACCCACCGAGAGACTTCCTTCGTCCATTTCTTTAACTGCCGTGGATGGCAGCAAAATTTTTGATGCAGTTATTTCTTTAAGGACTCTACCAGTTCGTCTGAGAGTGGGAGTTCTTCATTCCGAACTTATTTCTTTTTTAGTGATTCCAAGAGCCACACATCCTGTGGTCCTGGGCCTTCCATGGCTCCGTCTTCACAATCCTACAATTGATTGGACGACTACGCAAATCCTGGCATGGGGTTCCTCCTGTGCTGAGACATGTTTGTTTAAAGTATTGCCTGTCTGTTCTTCCTCCCCCAGGTCGTCTGATGTTCCACCTCCTCCATATCAAGATTTCACGGATGTGTTCAGTAAAGCTTCTGCTGATATCCTTCCTCCTCATAGAGAATGGGACTGTCCGATTGATCTCGTTCCAGGGAAGGTTCCACCTCGAGGCCGAACTTATCCGTTGTCTCTGCCTGAGACGCATTCTATGGAGGAATATATTAAAGAGAACCTAGCAAAGGGGTTCATTCGACCTTCTTCTTCTCCAGCCGGCGCAGGCTTCTTTTTTGTAAAAAAGAAAGATGGTGGTCTGCGGGCGTGCATCGACTACAGAGGTTTGAACGACATTACCATCAAGAACCGTTATCCTTTACCCCTGATTACTGAGCTCTTTGACAGAGTTAGCGGAGCTACCATCTTTACAAAGCTGGACTTGCGAGGTGCATACAATCTCATCCGGATCCGTGAGGGTGACGAGTGGAAGACCGCCTTTAACACCCGTGACGGACATTATGAGTACATCGTCATGCCCTTCGGATTGAGCAATGCTCCAGCTGTCTTCCAGCATTTTGTCAATGAGATCTTCAGAGACATTCTATACCGTCATGTCGTGGTCTATCTAGACGATATCCTCATTTTTGCCAACGATTTAGAGGAACATCGTTTTTGGGTTAAAGAGGTTCTGTCCCGTCTCCGTGTCAATCATCTCTATTGCAAATTAGAAAAATGCGTCTTTGAAGTCAAGTCCATTCCGTTTCTAGGGTACATTGTGTCCGGTTCCGGACTAGAGATGGATCCTGAGAAACTACAAGCAATCCAAAATTGGCCGGTACCCTTAACCCTCAAAGGGGTCCAGAGGTTCTTAGGGTTCGCCAACTATTACCGAAAGTTTATACGAGACTTTTCCACCATTGTGGCGCCTATTACTGCTTTCACTAAGAAGGGTGCTAACCCGTCCAAGTGGTCTGAAGAAGCCATGCAAGCATTTCATCTTTTAAAACAAAGGTTCATCTCTGCGCCTGTTCTGAAACAGCCTGACATCGACTCTCCTTTCATCTTAGAGGTGGATGCCTCCTCTGTTGGAGTAGGAGCGGTGTTATCTCAGAGGGTTAAAGATGGCCATTTACACCCTTGCAGTTTCTTCTCCCGGAAGTTCTCCCCAGCTGAGCGCAACTATGCCATTGGCGACCAGGAGTTGCTAGCCATCAAGCTCGCTCTAGAAGAGTGGAGGTATCTGTTGGAGGGAGCTTCTCATTCAATCACCATACTTACAGACCACAAGAACCTTTTATACCTGAAGGGCGCACAATGTCTCAACCCTCGTCAGGCCAGATGGGCACTTTTCTTTTCCAGGTTCGACTTTAAACTCCAGTTCTGTCCGGGCTCTCAGAATCGCAAGGCCGATGCCCTTTCCCGCTCATGGGAGCAAGAAAATGAGTCAGAGTCTTCAGACAAGCATCCTATTATAAATCCGTTGGCATTCTCCACGGTAGGGATGGACTCTACGCCCCCATCAGGGAAAAGTTTTTTGAAGCCGATGCTAAGGAAGAAGCTCATGCATTTGGCCCATGCTTCCCGTTTTGCCGGACATACAGGTATCCAAAAAACCCTGGAGTTTATCTCTAGGTCCTATTGGTGGCCAACTCTGAAAAAGGACGTCTTGGAGTTTATTGCATCTTGCCCAAAGTGTGCCCAACATAAAGTATCCCGCCAGTCGCCTGCGGGGCAACTGGTTCCACTATCCGTTCCCCGTCGACCATGGACCCACTTGTCGATGGATTTCATTACAGACTTACCCATGTGCAACAAGTTCAATACCATCTGGGTGGTAGTTGACCGGTTCACCAAGATGGCACACTTCATTCCTCTCACCGGTCTTCCGTCAGCTTCCAAGTTGGCTCAAGTATTCATACAAGAGATCTTCCGACTCCACGGTCTTCCTGAAGAAATTATCTCAGATCGAGGAGTTCAATTCACAGCCAAATTCTGGCGAAGTTTATGTCAAGTCCTCCAAGTCAAGCTAAAGTTTTCCACGGCTTACCATCCTCAGACCAATGGTCAAACCGAGAGGGTGAATCAGGACTTGGAGGCCTTCCTCCGCATCTATG
The DNA here is from genome assembly GCF_028390025.1 of Pseudophryne corroboree. Classification (NCBI taxonomy): domain Eukaryota; kingdom Metazoa; phylum Chordata; class Amphibia; order Anura; family Myobatrachidae; genus Pseudophryne; species Pseudophryne corroboree. The sequence goes on along the minus strand of NC_086444.1, from coordinate 489,681,842 downwards.
TGTCCTCCTCTCAAGATGACTGGGTTCAATTACTTCCCTGGGCCGAGTTCTGTCATAACAACCAGTATCATTCTTCATCTGCTTCAACACCATTCTTCACTAACTTTGGATTTCACCCTAAAGTCCCTGAGTTCCAACCGCTTCCAGCAACTTATGTTCCCGCAGTGGATATCACCTTGCATCAGTTTGCCAATATCTGGAAGAGCGTACGATCAGCTCTGCTCAAGGCATCGTTCAGGTATAAGAAGTTTGCGGATAAGAAGCGTCGAGCAGTTCCTGCTCTCAAGGTGGGTGATCGGGTATGGTTATCCACGAAGAATTTGAGGTTAAGAGTTCCCAGTATGAAGTTTGCACCTCGCTATATCGGTCCTTTCAAGATTGAACAAGTCATCAATCCTGTTGCTTACAGACTCCAGTTGCCTCCCTTCTTAAAAATACCCAGGACATTCCATGTTTCCCTGTTGAAACCGCTGATCTTGAATCGGTTTCATTCCTCACTTCCTCCAACTCCGAAAGTCCAAACTCAACGAGGCGTTGAGTATGAAGTGGCCAAGATCCTGGACTCACGTCACCGTTACGGTCAACTACAATATCTTATTGACTGGAAGGGTTATGGTCCTGAGGAACGTTCATGGACCAATGCTTCTGATGTCCATGCTCCTGCCTTGGTCCGGAGATTCCATTCCAAGTTTCCTCAAAAGCCAAAGAAGTGTCCTGGGGCCACTCCTAAAGGGGGGGGTGCTGTCACGATCCGGGTATCTGGACGCCATTTCTTACCCATCAGATGCCTCCTAAGGCTGGCTCAGCGCTCCAGGACCGGATCCCATCTGTTATCCTGATGTGTACATTCCTGTATCCTCTCCTGTCACTCTGGGACGCTGTCACAGTAAACGCCATATTACACCTGGCATGGCGTCTCCCGCGGCCTCCGCCGCCGTCCCTGAACTTCTGCATGCAGAGTGTCTGAGTGGCGATTACGTCAGCCGCGGCCTCCGCTGTGTCCGCGTGGTTGGATGTGCATCTGTCAGCCTGGCGCCTCCTGTCTCCGGTGGCCGGCGCCGCCATTACTGTTTTCATTACCACATGGATTACAAACCAAACTTCCCTCCAAGTGTCTGCATGGGCGCAGCCATCTTGGATTCTGTCAGCTGATCATTTCCACCAATCTGTTCTCAGTATTGATAATCTGCATAATTGCCTAGCCAATCCCTTCCTTGCTGCAGGTATTAATACACTGTGCCTGAGCAAGGAAGGCGTCAGTGCTTTGGTTGTCAAACCTAGTTCCTGTTTGTCTCTCTCCTGTGATTGTCTTCCAGGTTCCAGCTCCTGTCTCAAGACTTCCACCATAGAGACCCGCACCAGTATTCCACCTGCGGTGTAGCCTGACTCTCCAATCCATTGTGGATTCATCTGTTTCCAGCTACAACATTACCTGCTTCCAGCTCAGCTTCCAGCAGAGTACAGCTTCCCTTAAAGGGCCGGTGTCCTTTCTACACTTTACCACTCTCCACCGGTATTATTATTTCTCCGCTCTCAAGTTCTACATTTCAGTTCATATTTCATCGCTCCCAAGTTCATTTATTATTTAACTGGTTCCAGCCAGTATCCACTCCGTGCTAACAACAGTCTGGTTCCAGCCAGTATCCACAGCAGCTGTTTTATCTTCAGCAACCCAGCTTTTCCTGGAACACCAGCTGGCACAATCCTGGGTTATCTCCATTGCTACAGTCGGGCCTGGTAAGGACTTTCCATCTAGAAGATCATAAGAACTATCTCACACTACCAGTGCCCTGTGGCTCCTGCCATCCTGTAGTACCCAGGAACTGTATTTATTCTTTGCTGACTTTTACGTTTTCTTTTACTGCTGCTGTGTTGCGGAGTTGTCATAATAAACATCATTGACTTTTATCCAAGTTGTCGTGGTCACGCCTTCGGGCAGTTATTATTCATGTTACTTACATGTCCAGGGGTCTGATACAACCTCCCAGGTTCCGGTACATCTCAGCCCCTACAACTGAGGCTGCCTCCCGTCAGCTCAGGCCCTCAGTTGTGACAGGGGCTGAAATAATAATAATCTATCATTACATGGGGCTGTCGTCCAAAAAGAATTTCAAAGGGTAATAGTTTAAGCGGTGACCTGGGAGTGGCTCTTATGCTGTACAATACTAGTGGCAGTGCTTCCGGCCACAACAGTCCAGTTTCAGCCATTACTTTGCTCAGCTTGTTCTTAATAGTGCTATTCATTCTCTCCACCTTTGCACTGGCCTGTGGCCAGTAGGGAGTATGTAGCTTACTATTAATACCCATAAGATGGCACATGACCTGAAAGACTTCACCCGTAAAATGGGTACCCCTGTCACTTTCAATAATCTTAGGGATACCATATCTACACACAAATTCTTGCACAATTTTCTTAGCGGTAAATACAGCAGTATTTGTGGTGGCAGGGAATGCCTCTACCCAGTTTGAGAAGTCATCAGTGCATATCAGTACATACTTCAAATTTCTACAGGGTGGTAGCTGTATGAAGTCGATTTGTATTACCTCGAAAGGTCCGTCTGTAGGAGGGATATGGGATGGCTCCATCGGTATTGTCTTACCAATATTCTTCTTCAAACAAGTAAGACATGTCATTGCTTTCTTGCTCACCTGAGAAGAGAACCTTGGTGCACTCCAGTAGGCTCTTACCAATTTTCACATACCTTTCTTGCCCAGATGAGTCAGACCATGTGTCGCCTCAGCTAGGCTTGGTAGATATGCCCTGGGTGGCCACTGGCTTACCTTGTCCATCTCTCCAAAGTCCTGAGGACTCCTGACCATATCCCTTCGCCTTCCAGACCACCTTCTCCTGTAGGGAACACAAATCTTGCATTTCAATTAATTGTTGCGTGTTTACCATATTGAATGTCCAGTTGTGTGGTGTTAATTTGTGTGGTGGTGCTTGCTGCTGATTTAGCAGCTTCATCTGTTCGGCTGTTACCAAGTGAAATTGGGTCTTGGTTGTAGGTGTGTGCTTTACACTTGATAACAGCCACTCTGTCAGGCTCCTGTATGGCTGTCAGAAACCTTTTGATGTGTGACGCATGCGCCACAGGTGTGCCAATTGCTGTCATGAAATTTCTGAAGCGCCAAAGGGCCCCAAAATCATGCACTACTCCAAAAGCATATCTTGAGTCCGTGTATATATTAGCTGACTTACCCTTTGCCAACTCACATACTCTGGTCAGTGCTACCAGCTCAGCGACTTGTGCTGAGTGAGGTGGACCAAGTGGTTCAGCTTCTATGATACCTTCGTCATCTACAACTGCGTATCCGGTGCACAGGTCTCCTGAGTCCGTCTGTCTGTGAAAACCTGTGTAAAAGGTAAAGTCCATGTTTTCCAGTGGGTTGTCACTAATGTCAGGTCTCGCAGAGAAAGTCTGATTCAAGTATTTCATACAATCATGCATATCATTGTCCTAAATCCTACTTCACCATCATTCTCATCCTCTACCCTTTGTGCATTACAAGGCACACTCGGCAAATAAGTTGCAGGATTTAGTGTGCTACACCTCTTTATGGTGATGTTTACAGGGGCTATCAGTGACAGTTCCCATTTTGTAAACCGAGCGGATAAGACATGTCTGGTTTGGGCAGAGTTTAGCAAGACTGATACTGCATGAGGTGTATGGATTGTCAGGTCATGTCCTAACACTATATCTTCACTTTTACTTACCAACAAAGCTATAGCTGCAACACTTCATAGGCAAGTGGGGAGAGACTGTGCTACAGTGTCCAGTTGTGCACTGTAGTAGGCTACCGGTCTGCTGGCATCACCATGTTGCTGGGTTAGGACTCCTGCCACGCACCCAGCACTTTCGGTACCGTACAACTCAAAAGGTTTCTCATAATCTCGCATCCCCAATGCTGGTGCTTGTGACAAGCACTGTTTTAGTCTCTCAAATGCCAGTTCGGACTTCTCAGTATTAGAGACTCATTCTGGTTTGCTTGCAGAAACCATTTCTTGCAGTGGTAGTGCCAGAATAGAGAACCCCGGAATCCAATTCCGACAATATCCATACATTCCTAGAAAAGTACAAATTTGTTGCTGGGTTTGCAGCAGAGTCATGTCACAGGTAGCTTGTATCCTGTCTGTAGTCAGGTGTCTGAGTCCTTGCGTCAAGCAGTGTCCCAAATATTTAAACCTAGTCCAGCACAACTGTATTTTATCCTTAGAAACCTTGTGTCCTGTCTGGGAGAGATGAAACAGAAGCTGTTTAGTGTCTGTCAGGGATGACTCAAATGAATCAGAGCATAACAACAAGTCCTCAACATATTGTATCAGCACCGACCCATTCTCAGGTTGAAAGGATTGCAAACAGTCATGTAGTGCCTAAGAGAAAATACTTGGGCTGTCAACCTTGGGAAAGATGGGTCCAGGTGTACTTTACTCCCCTGTAGGTGAAAGCAAAAAGGTACTGACTGTCAGGGTGAAGAGGAACAGAAAAGAAAGCAGAGCAGAGGTCAATCACAGTGAAGTACTTGGAGGTAGAGGGAATCTGCATGAGGATGACAGCTGGATTGGGCACTACGGGGAATTGGCTGATGACTATTTTGATTATACCCCTTTAATCCTGCACTAGCCTGTAACCCCTCCCCCCACTCTTTTTCACAGGGAAAATGGGACTATTGGCTGTGCTGGACATCCTGACTAGGATGCCCTGCTGCAGCAGCCATTCTATGACAGGGTGCACTCCTAATTCCACCTCTGGTTTAAGAGGATACTGGGGGATTTTTGGAGCTATCCTGCCATCTTTTATCTGCAATACTGCTGGGGCTACATTCACCATCAATCCAGTGTCCTGTCCATCTTTGGTCCATAACGAACCCGGTATTTGTGAGATAATTTCCTCTACCTGCGATGGACATGTGTCTAGAATGGAAGAGTGTAACATTAGCCTTTGAGGGGTGTCTAACATATCTTGTACTTCCTGCGCATGGTTCTCAGGGATATCTAAAAACACACCCTCAATGGTACAATATATGACGCACCGCATTTTACATAACAAATCTATGCCAAGTAGATTAGTCAGAGCCGATGCAGCCAACAGGAAAGAATGTTTGGTATGCAAGGGCCCTATCGTAATCTCTGCAGGTCTAGTCAAAGGATAGTGCTGCACTTTTCCCGTTACTCCCATTGCCAAACTCGTTTTTCCCATGGTCATTATACCTGTTGAAGAGTTTAGAACAGATCTGGCCGCCCCTGTATCTACAATAAAAGGTTGTGAGGTGCCAGCTGCACTGACCATGACCTCAGGTTCACCTCCAAGGCCAGCAATCAGTTTCACTGGCTGCAGACTACAGGTATGACCTGACCTCTATTGTGGGTTTAGGCCCTCCAGCAGAGCATTGGCATCTACTATGTGTGAGGGAGATATCTGTGAGGTTTCGGAGGCCTGCCAGTCCTTCCTTGGTGGGTACCTCCGTGTTTCCCCTCTGTGTGGTTCGTAATTCCTTCTGTGTGTTCTCTGGTCCAGACTATGTGTTTGATAATGTGGCTCATGTTCTTGTCTAGGGGGTCTATTCTTTCTATGTGTCCCTGCGTTCCTATACTCCCTGGCAAAATGTCCCTCCATATGGCAAATGTAACATTTTACTTACCTTCTCCAGTTCTCTTCAAAGGTCTGGGGTTTAGGTTGATTGGTCATTCCTTCAAGTGCCTGTATACTTACCACCATCAACCTTTCCCCTTGCGATTCTTTGTTTTTGATGATGTTTCAGTCATGTTCAATGGTGGATTCTCTCAGGGCATCTACTGTAATCCCCCTCCAATTAGGCAAAGAAGTCTGTACTCTGACTTTCAGTGCCTCTTGGAGCCCATCCATTAAAACAGAGACAGCCACCTCCCCGTAGATCGCATCATTCTTTATATCCTTTATCCCAGTGTATTTAGCCATATCTTGTAATGCTCTATGGAAATATTTGGATGCCAGTTCACTCTCTTTTTGTTTGATTGTGAAAATCGTATTCCACTTTACAACCGTGGGAAAATACAATCCTAGTTGCATGTTAATCTGTGTTACATTCTCCTGATTGTATTCATCAGTCAGAGGGCTGTCTGTCTCTATCTTACAATCAGTTATGAATTTTGGGGTGTCAATATTAGGGGGTAGGCACACTCTTAACACTGTCTGCCAATCTTTGTTTGTGGGTTCAAAGGCATTGCCCAGATCTTTAATAAACTTCTGGCACCCGACTAAATTTTTCCTGGGATCGGGGAATTATGACATGATTGACCGCAGTTCAGACCTGGACCACGGGTAATACATGGCAATATTCCTGATGGGGGTTACTCCCTGGTTATCAGTTCTCCCATTGGGAACTGCTATTACCTGAACAGGGTTTAACCCAACCACTTAACTCTTGTTTGTATCAGTGCAGGGAGCTACTGTCTCTGCATAATGAACAGTCCCATACCTACCGGTGGCTATGATCTCACCCATCCCTCCAGTGGAAGCCATAGCACTGCTCTTACCAGTTGGGCTGTGCCCACCTGAGTTTCCTGCATGGTGGTTGCCTGAGAGAGGGCTGAGATCATGCTGGGCTCGTCGTCCTCCTCTCAACCATAATCCTTGAGAGAATTTAGGACACGGTATAATGTACATGAGTTAGGGTTAATACAGTTACTAAGTGCATTCCTATCATTTCCTGGTATCCTATTGGTTGTAGCAGCCTTCTCTCCATCGACATATGGCGGTGCGGTGCACTCGCTTTCACATTCTTGTTTGGTTTGGACTTTGCTATACGAGCAAGTTCCCTTTGCATTTCTCCTTTTTGTTGCCATATGTTTAAACATATGATCCTTTGTTTCTTGGATTAGATCAAACATATCCTATTTTTAACATTCTTCAGCACCTCTGGTTCTAAACTACCAACCATAGGAAATGATGTCTTATCATCCATTGTCATTCGTACCCATTCTTCACAAAAAGCCTCACTGTGTGGACTATACTTCCCACACCTTATAAACCGAGTGGACCCTCTTGGCCTCTGCTCTCCAGCCTGAACCCTGGCTGCCGAACGTTTCTCACTTGTGCATTTGGCTCCCATTGCAGACTTTTTTAACACAATCACCAAATGGACAATGTAAGCAAACGGTGAAAGTCCTCCGAGTTCTTTCACCAACTCCTTCTCTGCTGGAAAGTACCACGGTCCACTTCTGTAGTGACTGCCGCGTACCCAGTGAGGCACCTACCAGACCCCTCAGCACTGTAAGTATGACGTATTAACAGCAATAAATCAATACATCACCTTTTTCAGTGGAGGTTACAGGCCTGCTACTTTTTGAGTTTCTGTCCACTGGAATTTTGTTGCGTGAGAAACAACTTATCGATCACCCTATCCAGTGAATGTACACCAAGAAACTCCCTGTGAGCTCAGCAAAGTTTCTTCTCCCTTACACAAATCACATTTGCGTATGCTAACACAGCTCATAGGATGATGCAGTTTGTACAAAATCACGCAAAAGGTATCACGTTAAACCACGTATCACACACACACATGCGGTCCAATCGCACGACTCACAAATACTTATTATTTGTGTGCCTTACGATCATGAAGACAATTTTACTTTTATTAGAAGGGTACGTCTCCATCACCTGGGGTGTTCTTGCTAACCCTACATCCGGCCTTAAACGTGCAGCTGCAAACCGCCCCGCCACTGAAGCTTCTCCTAGCTTGAGTGTCTCGCCTTCAGGATCCCTTCCGGGGTTCAATACAATCACACCTACTTTTAACTCACACTGATACACAATATTTTTCTGTACAGAAAATGAATTACTCCCTTTGATTAATAGCTTGTCCCAGAGGTAGTACACTTATAATAAGATTTTGAGTAATCTGTCTACAATCGAATAATTACTTGTTAATGTATAACTACAAATATTTTATCCCACCATTTAAATTTATTTCTATTGTGTGGTAAAACTTGCGCTCGCTACTTCATGCAACCTTGCGTAAGCACGCAACCATGCATGTAATCTTGCACACGTGCGCGTTCCCGTGCACACGCTTCACGTACTTTTCTACTGTGCATGTGTACACCATGCGTTCACAACTAAATATTCCACACTTATCTCGATCAATGTAAGCAATGCAGCAAATTTATGTTTCTACTGCTTTTGCTTAATACACGATACACGTCACCCATGAGGATAACTTCTGTTGTGTGCTGCCCGAACTTTTAGGCCAGAACAGAGTTTTGTATGTGTTTTATAAGTACCCACTTAAACAAATATACCAAATGTGTAACAAATAACTTATCTGATTCTATGCAGATCTAAAAATGACTATTACAACCTATGGCAACAATATGTGAGAGTATACGCAAAGTATCAGTACACTTGTGTGCGTTTTCATGCCAAAAGTAACATACACAAAAAAATTGCTTTTCCTTGCTGTCCCGCGTTTCACACCAGCACCTCTGAGACTATACAGGACAGACGTGGTTTAACTACATTAGGTAGTTTTAACACAAAACAAAATTACTTTAGACGTCCTCCACCCTTTGTTGTTAGACCAAAGTCTGTTAGGCTCTGCAAGTCCGCGAGTGTGAGATGAAACGGACGAGCTCCCAACTGTTAAGTTCGATTTACTTACAAGGAAAAGCAATACCTAATCACACTGCGGTTTGGACCGCTGCGGCCGCTAACATAAACAATAACCCCTAAGATGTGTATGCACATTGCGTATATGCGCCGACATGCTGTGTGCACAATGCATCGACACGTGTGGCTGAATACACCTTATTCCCCAAACAAGAATGTAATGCAACACCAGTAGTTAATATTATGTTGTGGTCCAACGCATCAACAATATTTACTCAAAAAGTTACAAGTAGAAAATACAACAATATTACAGAGAAGAGCTACAACCAATAGTACATACGTTTGTTCGCCAGCACTCCCGGATCCAGGTCTCAGTCAGTCTTAGCAAGATGACCTCCAGAGAATAGACTGATGCCTGGTCGGGAGCCTCTCTTTTATACAATGGGTCCAAAATACAATACAAAGGAAATGTAAGCTCTTCTTCCATAGGTCAAGGGGCAGGTCATTTACAGTACATGAGGGGTCATAGGTTGGTTTGAATGAATGGGAAATGCTTGGTCCAGGTGTGCTTGCAGATCACCACCGGGTTCCCGCCGCATATCAAGAGTACAGTATCTACAGTATTTGTGAATATTACAATTCTGCGCATATCTATGTGCAGAAACATGCGATTAACTGCACATAACAACCAGGACACAGATCTCAAAATACTGCACACCTGGATACCAAACACTAAATCCTAACCTGGTTCTGTCCCCTCACATCATGTAAAGCCGGATATCTCTATTGTTCTGCCCTTTGAGTAAATGTAACTTGCTGGCAATGTGTGTGGTGACTATGGGGGTAATTCTGAGTTGATCGCAGCAGGTACTTTGTTAGCAGTTGGGTAAAACCATGTGCACTGCAGGGGAGATAGATATAACATGTGCAGTGAGAGTTAGATTTGGGTGGGTTATTTTGTTTCTGTGCAGAGTAAATACTGGCTGCTTTATCTTTATACTGCAATTTAGATTGCAGATTGAACACACCCCACCCAAATCTAACTCTCTCTGCACATGTTATATCTGCCCCACCTGCACTGCACATGGTTTTTCCCAACTGCTAACAAAGTTCCTGCTGCGATCAACTCAGAATTACCCCCTATGTGTAAATTGTGCACTATATGAATTGAGTATTAAATATGTCTTTGTAGTTTTTCTGTGCGTATGCACATGCTACCGTATATACTCATACCACGCGCCAATGCGCAAGGCTCATGAACCAATGAACGTGGCATGCGAGTATGCGTACACACGGCAAAAACGCGCACGCACAGAGGCTACTCTGTGTGGTGTTTGTATGTGAAGTGTGAGTGTAATATTTTCGACTTCGACAGTATGCATATTTTCTAAATAGGACAGCTTGCAGGGGCATTTCTACCATTTACACTCCACTCAAGGTGCTGTATGGTACAGTAAATTGCAGTTACTAGTATAATTTGGCCTGACAGTACTAAAACAAAGTTTCAATCCCACCCCCCAGCAAGTATCGCCGCTAGGCACGTGCCTCATGAGCCTAATGATAAATCCATTACTGGGGGGCTGGCAAGCCTACTACCAGTGTAGTAGGGTGTATTATGTACAGTAACTGAAATACAGGGTGGGATGTTCTAAAGTAATAAAATGCATTTTCAGGGCTTCTACCGCATTTTCAAATGTACTTAGCCCTGAGCACCGGGGCTCCGTCGTGGAGGGTAATGCCAGCTTATGCGCAAACTCGGAGCTGAACCCCTGAAGTACAGCCATTGCAAAGGACAGCTCTTATCGGGAGAGCTGTCCTTTGCATTACTAATCGTATATGCTAGTACATATGCAATTAGTATCAATGCGGTAAAGTGCTGCAAAGTCTTGGTACATCCCACCCACAATTAGATGAGGATGAATCCAAAAATATTCCCATTAGGAGTAACATCCAGGAGAAATGTTGTGTATTGACCCTTCAAGGTGACAGTACTGTACATTATTGATTAACATTTGAGCAATGTTATTTGAAGTTTCAACCATTTATTGCAATACATACTTGACAATTCCATTTGGACTACTGCAGAAAATAAGGTTTCCATTAGGTTTCTAAATGCAGAATTACAGATGTTTGTATTGAATTTAATTTGTATTTTGTATTTGTGTATAAATTCAATAAGATTTGTGACTTCTACATATATTAATAACACAATGACGACACTATTCTTTTTTGTTTATATGATACGTCATTACATTATTGCATTTTGCAATTTATTACTAACATTGTCAAGTCACATTCCTATGCTTTCTCTACACTATCATGGGGTATAAACACCACCATAACATGGCAGCTATGTGTTCTGTGCTGATGCAGACCCCCAACCCACAATTCCTCTACTGCCCAATCAATCTGAGTGCTCCACTGTATCCAACCTTAACCAGCACTACAAACACTAGGAGGGTGAGTAGGACCATTCAGAGGTCCTTGTACAGATTTGTGGGAGATGCAAGAGCCAGGACATGGACACAGCGGCTGACTGATTAGTAAGATGAATCCCACCCCCAGGCCATCCTGCCCAGTGCATCCACACCTCCTGCAATACAATCATTACAACCATAGGAGTTACTATACACCTTCTTCTAAATGTCTGGAGCAAATTCTACAGTTTTTGACCAACTGTAACATATACTGATACAGTATCGGACTGGGGTATGAAGGGCTCACCGGGGGGATGCAGTGGTAAGGGCCCATGTTTAGAGGCTTAGCTAACCATTGGGGAATGCATAATATACAGTATAGTAAATACTGCTAGTGCATTCATGATAATGTACCAGATTGCTTAACAGCAATGCACTGTAGGAATTACACCGTAGTCCTGTGCAGTATAATGTAAAATATGTATAATATATAGTTCAAGTGCACAATCTGGAACCTGATCCCTAAGGAAGGGGTGGGCCCACAAGTAGTGGGGCCCACTGGTGGTTTACCCTGTTCCCCTGTGGGCCAGTCCGATTCTGTACTGATATGTATCCAAGTTAACATATGTAAATTACTTCAACCTCTAAGAAGACCCATTATTTTTGATTAAGAAAATGATTAAAAAAGAACACATATGCCATAGCAAGAAATCAGATTTTAGTTTTCATTAGTATAACTATACAGGATGCTATCAATTTCTAACTACTGTAGTTGGTATTTGGAAAGGGCTATTAAATATTAGCTTATGTAATAGTAAGGTGGTGAACACCTTTTTTATAAAAAAAAGTCTCATGATTAGCACATCACAGATAAAGTAACTGAATTAATGTTGAGTGGATCAAAGATAGTAGCTGCTGTGGAGTAGCATTATGAACTCTGTGATGTAGCCTAATAAAAAAATATTATAGAGAAGAATTATGGCATACTGCACAGAAATTAAGTATTTCGCACATTAATGTCATATGACATATTGAATAAAATGTATATATTGAGACTCAGTTCCGACTTTAATATATCTTTAAGCTAATCAAAAATCTGAAGCACTGCCATAGACCAAATAAATGTTTAATCAAGTTAATAATATAATGTTCTCTCATTACAGGAAGAATCAGAAGACAGAATTATCAAGTTTGATTTTGCTCTGGAAACAAAATCCTATAGATATAAGTACACCTTTTAATATACAACATAATGTATTACATTTATAGTGCCACGTTATTGAGTAAACCACGTAATTTAAATTGTGTTTCCACAAAAGAGCAAATAAAAAAATCCAAACATACAGTAAATATCAAATTTAATAACAAATATTTTGTTCTCTCTAAGGGACTAATTCAGATCTGATCGTTCCTCTGCAAATTTGCAGAGGTTTGCGATCAGTCGCTGCCCAGACAAGGTGAATACCCGTCCCAAGCAAGTCTGCATACGCCTTGCAAAAATCTCTGTGAATGCCGGTCAGCTGCAAATCTGTTCGCAACTCCTCTCCATCAAATTATTTTTCCAGTCTGTGCGTAGCCCAGGACCTACTACTACGGTGCGATAAAAACAGGCTTATCGGAGCTAATGTTATACACCCTCCCTGAAAACGCTTGAGCACTCTTGCATTTTTAATGACACACCAAAAAAATGGCCAGTTACCATCCCCAAATGCCCACCTGTCAATCAACTTGCATACGGGTAGCAATCAAAAAGATGCTGGATTTTTCATTGTTGTGCCTCATGCGTCCATAAGCATGCACAGTCAATCGATAATTGGTCGCCTTGCGAATTTGCACAACAGCAATCAGGTATGAATTAGGCCCAAAATTTGAATCCCATGAGAAAACCTTTGGATGTGTAGTTTTGACTAGGTTCTTTTTATTAATAAGCAGTGTAAATATAAATTGCAATATGGATGTTTTCTAAACAGTGGACTTTATATTAGGTCGGTGTACTTGGTGTAAATAAACAGTGATGGTAACTTCAATAACTCTGACCCTAACTCTCTCTCACACTACCGTCCCATCTCTCAGCTCCCATACATCCAAGCTACTTGAAAGACTTGCCTACACTTGCCTCACACACTTTCTTAATTCACACAACTTATTGGACCCACTTCAGTCAGGTTTTCTTTTAAAAACACTCCACAGAGACAGCACTGACTAAAGTAGTGAATGATCTAGTCACTGCTACTGTAAGTCCAAAGGCCATTACTCACTTCTTACTCTTCTAGATCTCTCTGCTGATTTTGAAACTGTTGACCAATCTCTTCTAATACAAACACTACAATCCCTAGGTATTCAAGACATAGCCCTGTCTTGGTTCCTCTCCTATCTAATCGCTCCTTTAGTGTCCGCTTCTTTGAATCCACCTCCTCTTTGCTACCTTTATCAGTTGGAGTACCCCAAGGCTCAGTCCTCTGCTTTTCTCAATCTATACTTTATCTCTTGGTAAACTAATCAGCTCCTTTCAATTGTATTATCATCTGTACGCAGATTATTATTATTATTATTATTATTATTATTATTATTACATTTTATTTATAAGGCACCACAAGTGTTTTGCAGCGCCGTACAAAGGACAGTACAGGGAGACAAAACTTAGCATTACAGTAAAAAAATAACAAAAACAGAGTACAGGTAACAAAGAGCACCACAATTCTCAAAACATAATACAGCTAAGATGTACGTAGTGAGGGAGTAATCATCATTGAGTTGAGCCTTTGCCAGCAAGAGAAAAAGCGGGTAAAGATTAGTGATGTACACCGGAAAATTTTCGGGTTTTGTGTTTTGTATTCGGTTCCGCGGTCGTGTTTTGGATTCGGACGCGTTTTGGCAAAACCTCCCTGAAAATTTTTTGTCGGATTCAGGTGTGTTTTGGATTCGCGTGTTTTTTACACAAAACCCTCAAAAACAGCTTAAATCATAGAATTTGGGGGTCATTTTGATCCCATAGTATTATTAACCTCAATAACCATAATTTCCACTCATTTTCAGTTTATTCTGAACACCTCACACCTCACAATATTATTTTTAGTCCTAAAATTTGCACCGAGGTTGCTGGATGGCTAAGCTAAGAGACACAAGTGGCCGACACAAACACCTGGCCCATCTAGGAGTGGCACTGCAGTGTCAGGCAGGATGGCACTTCAAACAAATTGTCCCCAAACAGCACATGATGCAAAGAAAAAAAGAGGCGCACCAAGGTCGCTGTGTGACTAAGCTAAGCGACCCAAGTGGCCAACACAAACACCTGGCCCATCTAGGAGTGGCACTGCAGTGTCAGGCAGGATGGAACTTCAAAAAATAGTCCCCAAACAGCACATGATGCAAAGAAAAAAAGAGGCGCAATGAGGTAGCAGTGTGACTAAGCTAAGCGACCCAAGTGGCTGACACAAATACACAAGTGGCCGACACAAACACCTGGCCCATCTAGGAGTGGTACTGCAGTGTCAGGCAGGATGGCACTTCAAAAAAATAGTCCCCAAACAGCACATGATGCAAAGAAAAAAAGAGGCGCACCAAGGTCGCTGTGTGACTAAGCTAAGCGACACAAGTGGCCGACACAAACACCTGGCCCATCTAGGAGTGGCACTGCAGTTTTCTAGCGAGAGGATGAGTGCTTCCATCCTCATGTGAAGCTGAACCACTAGCCATGAACATAGGCCAGGGCCTCAGCCATTCCTTGCCACTCCGTGTCGTAAATGGCATATTGGCAAGTTTACGCTTCTCCTCAGACGCTTTTAATTTTGATTTTTGGGTCATTTTAGTGAACTTTTGTTTTTTGGATTTTACATGCTCTCTACTATGACATTGGGCATCGGCCTTGGCAGACGACGTTGATGGCATTTCATCGTCTCGGCCATGACTAGTGGCAGCAGCTTCAGCACGAGATGGAATTGGATCTTGATCTTTCCCTATTTTACCCTCCACATTTTTGTTCTCCATTTTTTAATGTGTGGAATTATATGCCAGTATCAATAGCAATGGCCTACTACTATATATACTGCGCACAACTGAAATGCACCACAGGTATGGATGGATAGTATACTTGACGACACAGAGGTAGGTAGAGCAGTGGCCTTCAGTACCGTACTGCTATATATACTGGTGGTCACTGTCAGCAAACTGCAAAACTAAAATGCACCACAGGTATAGAATCTAGATGGATAGTATACTTGACGACACAGAGGTAGGTAGAGCAGTGGCCTTCCGTACCGTACTGCTATATATACTGGTGGTCACTGGTCAGCAAAACTCTGCACTGTACTCCTCCTATATAATATACTGGTGGTCCCCAGTCCCCACAATAAAGCAGTGTGAGCACAGATATATGCATCACACTGAGCACAGATATGGAGTGTTTTTCAGGCAGACAACGTATACTGGTGGTCACTGTCAGAAAAATAATATACTGGTGGTCCCCAGTCCCCACAATAAAGCAGTGTGAGCACAGATATATGCAGCACACTGAGCACAGATATGGAGTGTTTTTCAGGCAGACAACGTATACTGGTGGTCACTGTCAGAAAAATAATATACTGGTGGTCCCCAGTCCCCACAGTCCCCACAATAAAGCAGTGTGAGCACAGATATATGCAGCACACTGAGCACAGATATGGAGTGTTTTTCAGGCAGACAACATATACTGGTGGTCACTGTCAGCAAAACTCTGCACTGTACTCCTCCTATACAATACAGCTGCTCCCCAATCACCATAATTAAGCAGTGTGAGCACAGATATATGCAGCACACTGAGCACAGATATGGAGTGTTTTTCAGGCAGACAACGTATACTGGTGGTCACTGTCAGCAAAACTCTGCACTGTACTCCTCCTATACAATACAGCTGCTCCCCAGTCCCCATAATTAAGCAGTGTGAGCACAGATATATGCAGCACACTGAGCACAGATATGGAGTGTTTTTCAGGCAGACAACGTATATTGGTGGTCACTGGTCAGCAAAACTCTGCACTGTACTCCTCCTATATAATACAGCTGCTCCCCAGTCCCCACAATTAAGCAGTGTGAGCACAGATATATGCAGCACACTGAGCACAGATATGTAGTGTTTTTCAGGCATACAAAGTATACTGGTGGTCACTGGTCAGCAAAACTCTGCACTGTACTCCTCCTATATAATACAGCTGCTCCCCAGTCCCCACAATTAAGCAACAAGCAGTACAAATATTATTAATAAATGGAGAGGACGCCAGCCACGTCCTCTCCCTAACATTTCCAATGCACGAGTGAAAATGGTGGCGACACGCGGCTGCTTATATAGAATCCGAATCTCGCGAGAATCCGACAGCGGGATGATGACGTTCAGGCGCGCTCGTATTAACCGAGCCATACGGGAGAATCCGAGTATGCCTCGGACCCGTGTAAAATGGGTGAAGTTCGGGGGGGTTCGGTTTCCGAGGAACCGAACCCGATCATCACTAGTAAAGATGGTTGCTGAGTAGGAGAGAGCTGCAAGTGAAATGTGCCGAAAAGAGGGCTTTGACAACAAGAGGAAAGAGGGCCCTGCTCTAAAGAGCTAACAATCTAGTGGGAAGGGGTGACAGACAGATGACATGAGGTGCAAGCAAGCAGGAGGTAGCCTGATAGCAGTATGTAAGCAAAGCAGAGATGTTCAAGGCATTAGGCAGGGGGATGGAGGAGAAGCCTCAGGACTAGGTTATGCATCGGAAGGGTATTCTTTAATGAATAGGTGGGTTTTTAGTGCCTGTTTGAAGCTTTGCAAGGTCGGGGGGAGAGTCTAATGGAGTGGGGGAGTGCGTTCCACTGAAGGTGTGCAGCCACGGGCAAAATCTTGAACTCGAGCATGGGAAGCAGTGGCCAAGGCAGAGGAGAGGTGAAAGTCATTGGCCGACCGTAGGTTGAGGGATAGAGTATGAAGGAAGAGGAGGTTGGAGATGTAGAGAGCAGTGGAATTAGAGATGACCTTGTATGTGAGAGTAGCTGGAACCGACAGGATTGCGCCAGAGCTTGGATGTGGGGAGAGGGAGAAGTCAAGAGTGACTCCCAAGCAGCGGAGTTGGGGAACGAGGGAGATGATGGCGTTGTCAACAGCGATAGAGATATTGGTAGGGGGTGTTTCTCTGGCTGAGGGAAAGATAATGAGTTCAGTTTTGTCCATGTTGAGCTTCAGAGAGTGCTCATACATCCAGGAGGAGATGGCAGAGGGGCAGCTGGAAACCTGAGAGAGGACAGAGGGGGACAGATCAGGAGAGGACAGGTAGAGTTGTGTGTCATCAGCACTGAGGTGGTATTGAAGGCCAAAGGAGTCAATGAGCACACCCAGGGAAGAGGTGTACAAGGAGAACAGAAAGTGGCCTAGGACAGAACCCTGAGGGACACCCGCAGGAAGGATGGAAGGGTGTGAGGTGGTGCTGGAGGCAGACACAGAAAAGGAGCGGTTAGTGAGGTAAGAGGTAAACCAGTCAAGGACAGTGCTAGAGAGGCCAATGTTTTGGAGTGTGCGGAGGAGGAGAGGATGATCCATGGTGTCAAAGGCAGCAAAGAGGACAAGGAGTAGGAGATAAAGAGGTCATGGATAGTTTGCAGCACACTGAGCAAAGATATAGAGAGTTTTTCAGGCAGACAACGTATACTGGTGGTCACTGTCAGCAAAACTCTGCACTGTTCTCCTCCTATATAATACAGCTGCGCCCAGTCCCCACAATTAAGCAGTGTGAGCACAGATATATGCAGCACACTGAGCACAGATATGGAGTGTTTTTCAGGCAGACAACGTATACTGGTGGTCACTGTCAGCAAAACTCTGCACTGTACTCCTCCTATACAATACAGCTGCTCCCCAGTCCCCACAATTAAGCAGTGTGAGCACAGATATATGCAGCACACTGAGCACAGATATGGAGTGTTTTTCAGGCAGACAACGTATACTGGTGGTCACTGGTCAGCAAAACTCTGCACTGTACTCCTCCTATATAATACAGCTGCTCCCCAGTCCCCACAATTAAGCAGTGTGAGCACAGATATATGCAGCACACTGAGCACAGATATGGAGTGTTTTTCAGGCAGACAACGTATACTGGTGGTCACTGTCAGCAAAACTCTGCACTGTACTCCTCCTATATAATACAGCTGCTCCCCAGTCCCCACAATTAAGCAGTGTGAGCACAGATATATGCAGCACACTGAGCACAGATATGGAGTGTTTTTCAGGCAGACAATGTATACTGGTGGTCACTGGTCAGCAAAACTCTGCACTGTACTCCTCCTATATAATACAGCTGCTCCCCAGTCCCCACAATTAAGCAGTGTGAGCACAGATATATGCAGCACACTGAGCACAGATATGGAGTGTTTTTCAGGCAGACAACGTATACTGGTGGTCACTGGTCAGCAAAACTCTGCACTGTACTCCTCCTATATAATACAGCTGCTCCCCAGTCCGCACAATTAAGCAATAAGCAGTACAAATATTATTAATAAATGGAGAGGACGCCAGCCATGTCCTCTCCCTAACATTTCCAATGCACGAGTGAAAATGGTGGCGACGCGCGGCTGCTTATATAGAATCCGAATCTCGCGAGAATCCGACAGCGGTATGATGACGTTCGGGCGCGCTCGTATTAACCGAGCCATACGGGAGAATCCGAGTATGCCTCGGACCCGTGTAAAATGGGTGAAGTTCGGGAGGGTTCAGTTTCCGAGGAACCGAACCCGCTCATCACTAGTAAAGATGGTTGCTGAGTAGGAGAGAGCTGCAAGTGAAATGTGCCGAGAAGAGGGCTTTGACAACAAGAGGAAAGAGGGCCCTGCTCTAAAGAGCTAACAATCTAGTGGGAAGGGGTGACAGACAGATGACATGAGGTGCAAGCAAGCAGGAGGTAGCCTGATAGCAGTATGTAAACAAAGCAGAGATGTTCAAGGCATTAGGCAGGGGGATGGAGGAGAAGCCTCAGGACTAGGTTATGCATCGGAAGGGTATGCTTTAATGAATAGGTGGGTTTTTAGTGCCTGTTTGAAGCTTTGCAAGGTCAGGGGGAGAGTCTAATGGAGTGGGGGAGTGCGTTCCAATGAAGGTGTGCAGCAACGGGCAAAATCTTGAACTCGAGCATGGGAAGCAGTGGCCAGGGCAGAGGAGAGGTGAAAGTCATTGGCCGACCGTAGGTTGAGGGATAGAGTATGAAGGAAGAGGAGGTTGGAGATGTAGAGAGCAGTGGAATTAGAGATGACCTTGTATGTGAGAGTAGCTGGAACCGACAGGATTGCGCCAGAGCTTGGATGTGGGGAGAGGGAGAAGTCAAGAGTGACTCCCAAGCAGCGGAGTTGGGGAACGAGGGAGATGATGGCGTTGTCAACAGCGATAGAGATATTGGTAGGGGGTGTTTCTCTGGCTGAGGGAAAGATAATGAGTTCAGTTTTGTCCATGTTGAGCTTCAGAGAGTGCTCATACATCCAGGAGGAGATGGCAGAGGGGCAGCTGGAAACCTGAGAGAGGACAGAGGGGGACAGATCAGGAGAGGACAGGTAGAGTTGTGTGTCATCAGCACTGAGGTGGTATTGAAGGCCAAAGGAGTCAATGAGCACACCCAGGGAAGAGGTGTACAAGGAGAATAGAAAGTGGCCTAGGACAGAACCCTGAGGGACACCCGCAGGAAGGATGGAAGGGTGTGAGGTGGTGCTGGAGGCAGACACAGAAAAGGAGCGGTTAGTGAGGTAAGAGGTAAACCAGTCAAGGACAGTGCTAGAGAGGCCAATGTTTTGGAGTGTGCGGAGGAGGAGAGGATGATCCATGGTGTCAAAGGCAGCAAAGAGGACAAGGAGTAGGAGAAAAAGAGGTCATGGATAGTTGGCAGCTTATTGCAGATTGATCTAGTATTCCAGTGTCCACAGGAGAAAGGAAGGGAGGGGACAGGCGAGATGGGGATCAGGTTGGCTGGGTTCTGAATGTGTATGGGAGGTCTGGAAATTGGCGGGTGTGACCTAGCAGTGAGGATTGGTATGGGACAGGATCGAGGAGCCATAATTCCAGTACAGTAGTGTTGTTCAGAGGAATAATATAGAATAGAGTGGGTGTAATATAGAATGAACAATGAGAAGGGAGGTGTAGTAAAAGCAAAGACAGTGCAAACAGGATTTTTGGGGAAATAATGGAAGGAACGGATAGGCTGAGATTGTTACACAGTGGTTGTAGATAGTATAAATGAGAAGTAGAAAGCAATGTGTGAGAGCAGTGGGGCTGTTACTTAATCAGACAAGGAGTTCAGTGTCCAGGCTGTGCAGGCTGCAGGTGTTGGCAGTAGTGGATTAGGTAACTCACTGTGGTATGTTTGCAGTTCTTTTGTGGAGGTGGGGAAGATAGTCTGCTGTCCTTCTGTTTCTCTCTTGTGCATCTCCGTATAAATCAAAAGATCATATCCTCATACTTTACACTAACATACTTCACAGCTTAGGTGCTTTGCAGCCAAATATGTACTGATTAAATACAAATGCACATATGGATAAAGGCTTGATTGCTAGCAGCACCCACCCTCTGAAACTCCCCCCACAACAAAAGGTTTGCTCTAGGTGTGAACATCAACAGACCAGTACACCCCCACTAATACATAGTGAAGTCCTACTTTAGTAGAGGCTAAGAATAACTAATTAAAAGTTGCAGTTTCCTAGCAGAATTCAAATAAGAATGTAAAGTTGCAGGAGCGAGAAATTGTTGCAGGAGTGAGATAAAGTTGCAGTTACCTAGCAGATGATATTCATATCTTCTTATCCTCCCCAGTTTTGTCACCGTCTGTATTGTATAAGTCCGTGTCACTGAATGCCTTTCTGCTTTTTCATCTTGGATGTCATCTCGCCACTTCAAACGTAATATTTCCAAAATAGAATAAATTATATTTCCACTGGCCTATAGTAGTTACCAACCTGATATCTCTATCACTGTTGAGAACTCGGCAATCAATACTATCCCACACACTACTGATTCACTGCATAGGTGTTCTCCTTGACTCTGAACTGTCCTCTGCTTCCCACATTCAATTTGTCTCAAAATCATGTTACATGCATCTAAGAAACATATCCAATATATGACCATGCCTTACACAAGACACTGCAAAATCTCTAATCCATGCACTATCAATCAATCTCCCGCATTGATTATTGCAATAGTCTTCTTACTGGACTTACCAAGAACAGACTCTCACCACTACGATCCATTCTAACTACAGCTGCAAGGTTAATCTTCCTTGTTAGATGTTCATAGGCTCCAGATACACTCTGTCAGTACACTCATTGGT
This sequence comes from Pseudophryne corroboree, assembly GCF_028390025.1. Lineage (NCBI taxonomy): Eukaryota > Metazoa > Chordata > Amphibia > Anura > Myobatrachidae > Pseudophryne > Pseudophryne corroboree. The sequence continues at coordinate 489,660,533 of NC_086444.1, read as the reverse complement.
TACCTGTATTCTATCATATTCAATATAAAATACATTTGCTCACACACAAGGCCATTAACAAAACAACACCTTTGTACATCTCTTTGCATGTCTCAAAATATCTCCCAACCTGACCTCTTCGCTTTTTACAAGATCTTTATCTCTCATTCACCCTCATTATTTGCTCCCATTCATGACTGCAGTACTTTCTTTGGGCTGTACCCACTCTGTGGAATACCCTACCATGCACAATCAGACTCTCCCCTAGTCTCCAAACCTTCAAACGCTCCCTGAAAACTAGAGCTGAGCGGGTTCGGTTCTCAGAGAGCTGAACCCTACCGAACTTCACGTCTAGAGCCCGGATCCGAGCCAGGCTTGGGTTTTCCCGCCTAACTCGGAAACCCGAACACAGCAAAACGTCATCATCCCGCTGTCGGATTCTCGCGGGATTTGGAATCCATACAAGGAGCCGTGCGTCGCTGCCATTTTCACTCCAGTCTCGGAGAGTGTATAGAGAGGACATGTCCTCAGTGTTCAGTATCTGTGTGGGAGCGGGCAAGTGGGGTGGCAAGTGTTGTGCTGCTCATTCCAGTCCAGTGTAGTAACTCAGTGTATTGTGCTGCATCAGTCGAGCCAGTCACAGTGTTGGTGTTCTCTGCTGCCATATATCCAGTGTAGCTGTATAAAGTGGTGCTGTGTTGTGCAGACCAGTCCAGTTGAGTCAGTGTATTGTGCTGCATCAGCATCAGTCCAGCCAGTCACAGTGTTGGTGTTCTCTGCTGCCATATATCCAGTGTAGCTGTATAAAGTGGTGCTCTGTTGTGCAGACCAGTGGTAGTGTCCTGTCTCATCAGTCATTCCAGTGACGATATACGCTGCTGATATATGTCCACTGCTGCAGTATAATAATTATAACAACAACCTGTTGTGCTGCATCAGACCAGTGGTAGTGTCCTGTCTCATCAGTCATTCCAGTCATTCCTATGCCGCATATTGTCTCATATACAGTAACTCCCAAAAAATAATGGAGAACAAATATTTTGAGGATAAAATAGGGAAAGATCAAGAAGAACCACTTCCATCTAGTGATGAAGCTGCTGCCACTAGCCATGACATAGACAATTAAATGCCATCAACGTCATCTGCCAAGGCCGATGCCCAATGTAGAGGGCATGTAAAATCCAAAGTTCAGTAAAAAGAACCAAAAAAAGAAATTTAAATTGTCTGAGGAGAAATGTAAACTTGCCAATATGCCATTTACGACACGTAGTGGCAAGGAACGTCTGAGGCCCTGGCCTATGTTCATGGCTAGTAGTTCAGCTTCACATGATGATGGAAGCCCTCATCATCCCACTAGAAAAATTAAAAGAGTTAAGCTGGAAAGAGCACAGAAAAGAACTGTGCACTCTGCGATGGTATCAAAAATCCCCAAGGAGAGTACAAGTGTGTTGTCAGTTGCGATGCCTGACCTTCCCAACACTGGATGGGAAGAGGTGGCTCCTTCCACCATTTGCATGCCCCCTGCAAGTGCTGGAAGGAGCACCCACAGTCCAGTTCCTGATATTCAAATTGAAGATGTCACTGTTGAAGTACACCAAGATGAGGATATGGGCGTTGCTGGCACTGAGGAGGAAGTTGACGATGAGGATTCTGATGGTGATGTGGTTTGTTTAAGTCAGGCACTGGGGGAGACACCTGTTGTCCTTGGGATGAATAAGCCCATTGTGATGCCTGGGCAAACTACCAAAAAAGCCATGTACACAGACGTCAGAAAAAGAGTCACCAGTGTCCTACAAAATGCGGTTGTATGCAGTGTCCACTTAAACACGGACATGCGGACAAGTGGAACAGGGTAGAGTAAGGACTATATGACTGTAACAGCCCACTGGGTAGATGTGTGGCCTCCCGCAGTAACAACAGCAGCAGCACCAGTAGCAGCATCTGGCAAACGCCAACTTGTTTCTAGGCAGGCTACGCAATGTATCATCACTTTCCATAAGAGGTACACAGCTGACAAGCTCTTACGGAAACTGAGGAACATCATCACAGAATGGTTTACCCCAATTGGACTCTCCTGGGGATTTGTGATATCGGACAACGCCACCAATATTGTGCGTGCATTACATCTGGGCAAATTCCAGCATGTCCCATGTTTTGCACATACAATTAATTTGGTGGTGCAGAATTTCTTGAAAAATGACAGGGGTGTGCAGGAGATGCTGTGGGTGGCCGAAAACTGGAGCGCCAGCAAACACTCCTGAACCTACCCCACCAGCAACTGAAGCAAGAGGTGGTAATGAGGTGGAATTCAACACTCTATATGCTTCAGAGTATGGAGTAGCAGCAAAAGGCCATTTCAAGCCATCATCCACTTACGATTTAGGCAACGGAAGGGTAATGCACCTGACTCAAGCGCAGTGGAGAATGATTTCCAACTTTGTTCAAGGTTCTCCAACCCTTCGAACTTACCACACATGAAGTCAGCTCAGACACTGCCAGCTTGAGTCAGGTCATTCCCCTCATCAGGATTTTGCAGAAGCAGCTGGAGAAATTGAAGGAGGAGCTAAAATAGAGTGATTCCGCAAAGTATGTGGGACTTGTGGATGGAGCCCTTCATTCGCTTTGCTAGGATTCAAGGGTGGTCAATCTGTTGAAATCAGAGCACTACATTTTGGCCACCATGCTCGACCCTAGGTTTAAAGCCTACGTTGTATCTCTCTTTCTAGCAGACACAAGTGTGCAGAGGTGCAAAGACCTGCTGGTTAGTAAATTGTCAACTCAAGCGGAACGTGACCCGTCAACAGCTCCTCCTTCAATTTCTCATGCAACTGGGGTTGCAAGGAAAAGGATAAGATTTCCTAGCCCACCTGCTGGCAGTGATGCAGGGCAGTCAGGAGCGAAAGCTGACATCTGGTCCGGACTGAAGGACCTGCCAACGATTGTTGACATGTCTACTGTCACTGCATATGATTCTGTCACCATTGAAAGAATGGTGGAGGATTATATGAGTGACAGCATCCAAGTAGGCATGTCAGACAGTCCGTACGTATACTGGCAGGACAAAGAGGCAATTTGGAGGCCCTGGCACAAACTGGCTTTATTTTACCTAAGTTGCCCCCCCTCCAGTGTGTACTCCGAAAGAGTGTTTAGTGCAGCCGCTCACCTTGTCAGCAATCGGCATAGGAGGTTACTTCCACTAAATGTGGAGTAGATGATGTTCATCAAAATTAATTATAATCAATTCCTCCGTGGAGACATTCATCAGCAATTGCCTCCAGAAAGTACACAGGGACCTGAGATGGTGGATTCCAGTGGAGACAAATTAATAATCTGTGAGGAGGGGTATGTACACAGTGAAAGGGGTGAGGAATCAGATGATGAGGAGGAGGTGGACATCTTGCCTCTGTAGAGCCAGTTTGTGCAAGGAGAGATTGATTGCTTCTTTTTTGGTGGGGGCCCAAACCAACCAGTCATTACAGCCACAGTCATGTGGCAGACCCTGTCGCTGAAGTGATTGGTTTGTTAATGTTTGCATGTCCTGTTTATACAACATAAGGGTGGGTGGGAGGGCCCAAGGACAATTCCATCTTGCACCCCTTTTTCTAGTGCCATCCTGTATGACACTGCATTGCCACTCCTAGATGAGCCAGGTGTTTGTGCCGCACACTTGTGTCACTTAGCTTGGCCATCCAGCTACCAAATTGTACCTCTTTTTCTTCTTTGCATCATGTGCTGTTTGGGGACTAGTTTTTGAAAAGTGCCATCCTGTCTGTAACTGCAGTGCCACTCCTAGATGGGCCAGGTGTTTGTACCGCACACTTGTGTCACTTAGCTTAGTCATATAGCCACCTCGGTGCAACATTTAGGCCTAAAAACATTATTGTGAGGTGTGATGTGTTCAAAATAGACTGGAAATGAGTGGAAATTAAAGTTATCGAGGTTAATAATACCATAGGAGCAAAGTTACCCCCAAATTCTGTGATTTTAGCTGTTTTTATGTTTGTTTTTTTCAAAAATCATCCAGATCCAAAACCAAAATCAAAACATGAAAGGGTTGTTTTGGCAAAACACGTAAGTGGAATTAGAACCAAAACACGAAAAACACGAAAAGTGCCCGCCACACATCTCTACTGAAAACTCCCCTCTTCAGGCTAGCTTATCATATTCCAGAACCATTCACTCACCCTTCATAAGCTTTCCTATCCACTGTAAAGTCCACACATATTTTTTCACAATTTTTCTCTTTCTTCACTTTCCCATTCTCCTGACCCACGGCACATACATCATTGTGTGACCTTATCATACAGCCCCCTGAGAACCTTTGCAATCTGGTCGACAATTATGCAATAGATAGCACCTTCTCTTGTGTATCAATGCCTATATCCCTATACATTGTAAGCTTGCTAGCAGGGCCTTCCTACTTCTATGACAGTTTGTTAATACCCAGTTTTCTTTTATCACTGTTATTTCCAATTGTAGGGCGCAATGGAATATGCTGTGCTATATAAGAAACTGTTGTTAATAATAATAATAATAATTGTGTAAAAACACCATGGACTAACAGACCTTAATTTATTGCAGGACAAAATGATTTGTACAAAGCTATTCAAGTAAAGATGAGTTAGTCATCTGGTCAATTGCAGATACAACAGCAGAATACTGTTATTATTTAATAAAAACTTAATTTTAAACAGCAATGTGACCCCAATATAATTTATATAAACAGACCACTATAACATCCAACCTGTGCTGATTATTATTTTTAAATTATGCTATAGTAACAATAGCAAGTAACAATAGCCTCTAAAGCCTATAATTCAGGTTCAATATTCATACTGTATATACCTATACCCTAGAGAAGTATAGTACAAACTAAAAACACTTCATCCTCTACTGGCATAATAGGTTCTAAAAAAAAACTTTAGACTTGTCATATTTATGAACCAAAGAGGAACTGGTCTAAAGCTCCAGAGCAAGAAAGATGTGGCACTGACCTTTTTTGTGTACAAACAGTCAGTAGTGTGTGCTGAACACAAGATAGCTATAAGTAAGCAAACATAATTAGAGATTGAGAGGGACAAAAAAATAGACGTGAAACAAAATGTGAGGTTGGTTTTAGGGTTATTTCAACTACAGTATGTGAAAGCAACTTTTGGTTCAATCATTTTTATTGAAATAAGGTTTTGTACATTTCAAATATAGAGAATCAGTAACAGTATAAATGCAACAGAAAGATAACACAGAAGAGATATTCCATAAAGGAATCCCAGTTGTATTCACCAGGTCTTGTGGTGAAGAATAGTATAATTCTGAAATCTGAGGATGACCGGTCAAAGACCCACTATAATACTTAGAAGTTAAACCTCAAAAAAATAACATTGGGGGGAGAGACGGACAAAGACGAGACAGGAAAAGGAAGGGAAGCACAAATAGGGGGAGCACAATCGGAACACCTTACATTATGTGCCATTATATAATAGATGAGTAAACCAGCTATCGATTTACATTGCTGGGGGGATTTTAACCAAAAAAACAGTGAGACATGAGCTTATTATCCAGAAAAAAAAGGAGGCAATCAAAATCAAAACAGAGGTCAGGATAAGTTAACACAACAATATGTCATCAAGTGATAAAGAGCTTCAATGTGGGTGGTGTTAGTGACAAGAACTCAGGAAGAATTCTCGTTTCAGTAATAGAAATAGACATCGATCATAATACATCCTGATAATATTAAAAGTATGGAAAAAGAGGGGTTAAACCTTGATCAAGTGGGGAGGGGGGTCTAGAACAAAAGGGGCTGTTGTGTCAGATCAAGGGTGCATAGATAATACTTCCATTTCAAGACAAATTTATCATAGGAAAGAGAGGGATCTAATGCCAATGAACGTCTGTCAAAAAGGAGTAATTGCAGCATTCTATTCTTCAGTTCGTATAGGGTCGGAGCTGAGCGTACTGTCCAGTGTGTTAAAATCAGTTTTTTGGACATGGTCAGTATGATTGTGAGTAGAGGTATAACAGATGATGTGTCTGCCGGGAGTGTCCAATTTCTAAAATTCATGCAGAGGCATGCAAGAGGGTCAGCAACTAATGAGGTAGAAAGTAGCGTGTTGATAAAGACTAGAACCTTCATCCAGAATTTGAGTATTTTTGAGCATGACCAGAAGCAATGAAAAAAATTAGCATTCATCATTTTGCATTTGCAGCATTCACCCATCTCAGAGGAATGCATGTATTTTCTCTGGGCCGGGGCAATATAAAGTCGATGTAAAGTCTTAAAGTGAACTTCTTGGAGATAGGCTGATTGGAGAATTTTCATGGTGGTATGATGATGAGAAATTAATACCTGGGTAGTAGTAACTTCCGGACAGTCCGTGGACCAAGACGTAAGGAGAGGGGTAAGCGGATCTTTGTCAGTGGTGTCAAGAATTAATTTATATAGAAAGGCTGTTTTATATGCCCCATTATGTAAAGTCAGGAAGAGTGGGAGTAAAGGGTCTGGGGGAGAGAATGAGAGGATAACTGATTTAATGGTGTCAACATAATGTCGAGCTTGGAGGTACATGTAGAAGTTGGAGTGTGGGATATCATAAGTCTCTCATAGTTAGGTAAAGGTGAGTATTAGCCCTCCAGGATCAAATCATTTGGTGGCAAGGTCTAGTCCTTTTGTGTGCCAATTTGAGAAGGAGGAGTTGTGCAGTGAAGGGGGAAAATTATGGTTGCCCCAGAGAGGGATGTAAGGTGAGATTGCATGATTTCTATTCAGGAGTTTATTTATATGTAACCAGGCGTCATATGACCCCCTAAATAAAATATAATTCAGAATGTGGCGTGGGAGGAGGCGCAGGGGCATATGTAATAGAGCGCTAGGTGAGAATGGGGAAAGAATAGCATCATCTAGAGAGCGATCTGTGTATGTAGAGTTATTGAAAAGCCAGTCCGAGATATACCTAAAATGAATTGACAAGTGATAGAGGGTGAAATCCGGGATGCCCAGTCCTCCCAGTCTAGTCGGATGTGTTAGCTTAGATAGTCTCATCCTGGGTCTCTTGCCGGACCACAGAAACGAGGAGATCAGTGAATTTAACATTTGTACATCCGACTTTGGTAGGGGGGAAGGTATCATTTGGAGACAGTAAAAAATTTGAGGAAAAATTATAGTTTTGATTACAGCAGCTCTACCTAGTAGAGACAGGGGAAGTTTAGTCCATGAATTTAGTTGGGTTTTAATTTTGGAGAATAGGGGTAAGAAATTCACCTTATAGATCTGAAGGGGATCTCGAGTGATAAGGATACCCAAATATTTGATATGGGAGGGCTGGATTGTGAATTGTGCTAAAGTGGGGTCAGTGGCCAAGGATGGTGCTAAAGGAGTGATAGGAAGAATTTCAGATTTGTGAACATTGATCTTGTACCCGGAAGTGGGTCCAAAGGAGGAAACAATGTCTATGATTACCGGTATAGAGACTAAAGGATTGGACACAAAGAGCAACATGTCATCTGCGTAGAGAGCAAGTTTCAATTCAGTATTTGCGAGGGGGATACCTGTGAAATCAGTAGATGACCGAAGAGCAAGTGCTAGGGGTTCTTGGGCAATGGCAAAGAGGAGGGGGGAGAGAGGACAACCTTGCCGTGTGCCTTTTTTGATCGGGAAGGGAGGGGATAAGTAGCCATTACAGGCAATTTGGGATGAGGAATTGGTATATAAAGTCCGAATGAAGGATATGTATTGGTCAGGGATTTTAAATTTGGTCATAGTGTCAAATAGATGTGGCCAATGGACGAGATCGAAGGCCTTCTCGGCCTCAATCGATAGAATAAGATTGGGGGAGTCAGTAGACGTCACAGAGGTTAGCTTTTGGGTAGCCGCCATAACTTTGCGGACATTGCGTACTGAATGTCTGCCCTTAATAAAGCCGGTCTGGTCCTGATGGATTATATGGGGGAGGAGGGGGTTAAGACGTTCCACCAAAATCTTGTTTAGTACTTTATAATCACAATTCAGTAGTGAAATGGGGCGAAAAGAGCCAGGATTGGAGAGGTCCCTGCCCGATTTAGGAATCACTTTGATAATGGCAGAATTAAAATATGCAGGGATATTTTGGTTAATCAAAATATGATTATAGACCGATTCAAGAACCGGGGTTAATTTATCAAGGAAAAATCTGTAGAATTCCCCAGAAAATCCATCAGGACCAGGAGCCTTGGCAGGTTTGAGTGACTTAATAGCCTTACTTATTTTAAGAGTGGAAATAGGGGCAGTGAGGGAGTCTGCGAACTCTGTCGGCAATTGTGGATATGTGAGTTGGGACCAGGTATTGGTCAGTTTACGTTCGTCCATTACAGGCGAAGTTATAGGAGGGATGGTAGGAGTAGGGTTAGGGGGGGCGTAAATGTCTGTATAGAAGGCTGTCATAACCTGAGAGATTTGTGCAGTGGAATTAGTGAAGGAGCCATCTTGTAGTTTGAGGGGGTGGACAATCATTGGTGCCCTAGTGCCATTGAGGATGTTGGTGAGTAATTTACTCGTCTTATTACTGAATTTGTGAAAGCGATAATGAGAGGAGAAATTCATCTTATCAGACATGGACTGAAGTAATTCCTCAAGAAGGGACTTGGCAGAGAGGTACTTGGAGCATGTAGTAGTGGTAGGTGTTTGGACATATGAAGCATAGGCGTCGGTCAATGATTCTTGGAGAGTGGAATAAGAGTGATAGAGTTGTTTTCGTAAGGAAGCCTCAAAGGCTAAAATAGAACCTCGCAGTACTGATTTGGCCGTCATCCAATAGAGTGAGGGGTCTGTAGCTAGAGTAGTCTTATTATGGGTATGAAAATCAGTCCATGCCTGATCTATGGTGTTCTCGAAACTTCAGGGTGCTAAGAAGATAGGCTGGGAATCTCCATGTTCTATATGGAGACAGCTCTTTTTTCGTGTAGAATGAGAAAGTGACAAGTGCATGGTCAGAGAGTATGATAGGGTGTATGTTTGCATCTTGGACTAGGGGAAAAAGAGAGGAAGAGGGAAAAATAAAATCTATGCGAGACAGAGTGTGGTGCGCTGCAGACAGACAAGTAAATTCTCTCTGGGTTGGGTGTAGAGCCCTCCATACGTCTATTAATTGGAGAGTTTTTAACAGTGAAGGAATCCCCAGGGAGGGGGGTGGGGTACGCAGTCTTCGCGTGGAGGATCTATCAAGAGTAGGGTGAGCAGTCAGGTTGAAGTCGCCACAGAGAATAATGGGGGCAGACATATGTGGGAGGAGTAATTTAATGAGCTTCTGGAGGAAGGATCTAGAATAGACATTGGGTGCGTAAATAGAGCCAAGAGTATACGTCGCGTTGAATAATGAGAAAGAGACTATCAATATCCTGCCGTCAGGGTCAGAGTAAGTGGACAGTATTTCTATAGGCAGTGATTTGGAACTTAAAATTACAATTCCTCTGGATTTGGAGTTATAGGGGGCGGAGGCCAGAATTTTCCATTTAAGCATTTGGAGTTTCAAAATCTCAAGGGGTAAAAGATGTGTTTCTTGGAGACATGCAATATCTATAGACTGTTTATGTAAATATAATAAAACCTTACGGCGTTTAGCCGGAGAGTGGATGCCACCGACATTGAAGGAACCTATCTTCAGCTCAGTCATATGTGTCTGGATGAGAGCGCATTTCGTCCATCTGGACATGACCCTGTCGGAGCAAAATGGCGGTGAACCTAAATGAGGACAAACACGAGGAGAGAAAAGGGGGGGGGGGAAACATGCAATGACAAGACATGGGGAATACAAGAAAACATAACAGTAGCACGGTCAACATGCCAGGTGTCCAAAGGACATAAATGACATTCCGCAAATGTAACAATAGATATAACTGTGGGCTTATCCCATAGAAAGGGATAGCAATAGACAACTGTAGATACCGGGGCATGACAGGTGCCTAGGGACCCTGTAAAAAGGACTGACGTAATGGACCTAAACATCTATATTGGGGAGAACCATAAGCTCTGGGTCATACAAAATTAGGGGGGAGATTATAAGGAAACAGGCTAAAAAAAGGGGGGGGGGCTAAAATAATAACCGGTGGAAATATATATGCATCACACAATAACTGAGAAAAAGCGGAGTTTAAACAAAAAAAGAGGCAGTTCTGGGGGTGGCAAGAGTTCAAGCAGGGGTGTCAGTGATGTCAGCAGTGGAATCCTCGTGGTCATCAGATAGGAAGGCGTGTGCATCTTCAGGGGTCGTGAAGTCATAGTGGGTGTCATTTATGAAGATCCTTAGCTTCGCCGGATAAATGAGGGCAAATCGTCGATTCATGGAGACTAGCTTCGAGCAGATAGGAGAAAAGGATTTACGTATACGTGAAAGTTCCACAGAGAAGTCCTGGAAAAGGCGTAGTCGTTTTCCTTCCCACATAAGATTCTGGATCTTTCGTGATGCTCTCCAGAATGCCACTTTATGAAGATAGTTTAAACATCGAAATAATGTGACCCTAGGGCGTGATTCATTCGGGCGGGGAGGCGGGCCGACTCGATGAACTCTCTCCACCACCAGATCTTTACATTCATCTTCAATGCCTAATAGCTTGGGTAGGGTTACAGAAACAAAAGAAGCCAATGCTGGACCTTTAACATTTTCAGGGAGTCCCACCACCCTGATATTATTGCGACGGGAACGATTTTCAGCGTCATCGAGTTTGTTCCATAATTGATAATTTTCTTTCTGCAGCTTAATAATATCACATTGTGCCAAATACATATCATGACACAGCGCTCCTATGCGGTTTTTAGAATCTGAGACTCTAGTAGTAAGGTGCTGCAGCTGCTGAGAGATGTCAGCCACAGCCTTGGATAATAAAGGTGACATCGTGGTTTTGATGGCGTCCACAATGTCGACATACGTAGCGGGAGTGTCCGGGTTGCGGCGTACCTGAGGGAGGTCTGTGAGCTCCTGGGGTGAAGTCACCTTCTTGGAGGCTGGCGTGGACGGGGCCGAGAACGCGTCCGGCGCCATGTTGGTATCGGCGCGGCGCTTCTCCTGACGAGGTGGCTGCGGTTTCTGTGAGGCGCCTGGAGCCAGGTACTTGTCCATCTGGGTAGAGCGAGTGATGAGCCGGGTAGTGGTCGCTGTGTGTAGCCGAGAACAGCTACGTATTAGCGGGTGAGCGGGTCCCTGAGCGGAGCAGCGTTTTCAAGCTGCACTCCGCATGCAGCCGGAAGTGGAAGTCATGAAAGCAACTTTTAATAGAACATTAGAAAGTGCATTTTTCATTTTGTCTGTTATCCGAATATTTGGCACAAAATAAATCAATGTTTGTCCAAAAATCAGAATTAGCAGTCTAGAAAAATAAAATGGTCTCGTCATTAAGCTGTTAAAAGTTTATTATTATAAAGAACATGGACACACAATTGATTTTTAGTGGAATCTGTACCCAGTAGCCCAATTACAGAGCAGCCACACAGACTGGGCCACCATCAATGGCTTACATCGGGTACTGATGTAGAGGCCCCAAAATGACATGGGAGTCATGTTCCTGGTTGCAAACTGCTTCTAATTCACTGGCAGATGTCTCCATGTGAATAAGAAGCTATCTGTAGCAGGGATCATCAGCACCTGCAGGCCATCATATCAGTTCTGTAATCATCAGTGATAGTAAAGTGGAAGCTGATTGGGGACTTTTGGCTCTCTTGGAGTGACTTCTGAACTTCCTCTAGTTCTCCACACATGTCCCTGGATCTAGCTCTCCTCTTCCATTAGCTGGACTTATTACTGACTGTGTACTGATCTCTCTTTGAAAGAGGCAATGTGAGTACTGCAGCTGCAGCACAGTAATATAAATACATCAGAAGTTCCTCAGCAGTGTCTCTGGGTCCCCTCCCAATGTGTTCCTCTGCTCCATATTACCAGCTACAGATGCGTGCTCACTTACTGGGTGAGATACTTGCATGACTAAGATGCTCCGAGAGGAGTAGTGTACCGTATTTTTCTTTATATCTTGCATCTTATTTGTATGGTAGTCACAGAGAAAAAATGCTTTGCTGCAACTTTAACCTACAGGAATTGGTTTTGCCACATACAGTACAAAGTCACAGATGAGGCACAGCAGAAGCTGGCATAAAGAAATTCCACAGAGTCCTTTTTACTTTTTACACAAATTCACTCATTTGTACACAGATGTAGAAATGCTGCACACCCCATTGATTGGTGTACGATAGCAATGTAGTTTTGTCACTTCAATGCGTTTAAATTATGCAAATAAGGTGCACATAGTGAGTAAAGAAAATGCATGGCCGAGACGCACAGGACCCTTTACACCAAGAGGGGTTAATTGGCGTGACTGAAGCAACAGTAAAAAAGGACATATATGTACAGTATAACTCTACTCTCTTCACCAGCTGTTTGACTCCTTCTCTGGCTGTTGTGTGCATCTGCCCCATCCCCTTCTGTACCTTTGCCTCATTCCTCATGTGTACCTCTGCCCTCCTAACTAGTTGTGCCGCTTCCCCTTTTACCATCTATATCTCTGCCACTTTTTCCAGCTGCACCTCTGTCTACTGTGTCATCTGTGCCTCGTTTCCTATTACCACATGTACCTCTGACCTCTTTGCCATGTGTGCCTTTGCCTCCTTCTACAAGTGTGCCTCTGCCCCATTCCCATATGTGACCCTGCCGCATCCTCATCTGTAACTTACTACCCCCCCCCCCCCACACACACACACACATTCCTTTATCCTTGAAATAGTCTCACATTTAATTCTGCAATAAATTGCTTAAAGCTGGCACTTTTTAATTTCTTAACAGAACGGGTCAAATTGATGCAGTCCAAAATTCAGTGAATGAAGCATTTCATTTACAAAAAATTCATATGACACCTCTGATCAAAATGTATTGCGTGGTCTTGCTGCATTTGGGGCTCCATAGGCTTTTGACCTGAAAGAAGGAGTGGTCCCCTGAGAGATACGATTTAGTAGTGGTCCATAACAGTGGTGTGATTTGGAGATAAGCTCTTTTCTATTTTAATAGTTGTAAGCACTACGATGGCTACCTGTTGGCAGAATAACACCTGTGAATGATTTTATAGTTTACACCAGAAGTGCTTTTATATATATATATATATATATATATATATACACACATACAGCTGGAGGTCCGGCTCTCCCGTCAATAGTAGTTATGCGCTGGGTGCCTGAACGAGGAAGCAACAGCAAGTGGATGGTACGGCACTCCAAGCGTCTCAATAAATCAAATTCAAACCAACATAGGGAATTACATTCCCTATGTTGCTTTGAATTTGATTTATTGAGACGCTTGGAGTGCCGTACCATCCACTTGCTGTTGCTATATATATATATATATATATATCTTGCAGAGAACTCCGCCATTTGAGAATTCCGGCCCTGGGCTAGTTAACTGCATGGAGTATGCAAGGGGCATGTGGGAGATCTGATGACTTAAGGCATGATCTAAAGAGCTTATGCTGAGGCTTTAGGGGTATGTGGCATACAGTATGTCAGTACTTTAGTAGGGACTTCACAGCTTGCACTTGTTCTGGGCACTAGACCTCTGTGGCAGTGGGGTCAAAGGTTCTGGCCGTACAATTTGTACTGGACCTTACTAGTTCTCACTGTAAGTACAGTAAGTGTGTATCGGTTAACATATGATTCCATTAGGTCAAGGGCGTAGCTACCATAGGTACCAGGAGTGCAGCAGCTATGGGGCCCACCTTCAGTGTCAAAGTTACATGTGTTACTATTTTTCACAATTGGGCGGTACATAGGGGCCTGTACAAACTTTTGCTGTGGGGCCTACACTATATCTAGTTACACCCCTGGACCCACGCATTCTTATGTGGTATAAAATGAGCAGGAGGGCAGTATAATGTTACATAATATGAAATAGGGCACTGTAATGTTGCACAATATGAAGCAGAGGCACAATAGTGTGGCCTAATATGAGCTTTGGACACTATATGTCATAATGTGAATTGGGGTACTGTGTTACATAATGCGTACTGGCAGCCCTACAATGTGGCATAATGTAAGCTAGGGCACTACTATGGTTCATAAAATAAACAAGGGCATTGTGACAGGGGCTCCTTAAAAATGTTGCTCTGGGGCCCACAAGTTCTGGCTATGCTCCTGCATTAGGTGTTTAACAATTGCCCATGTAGCATACAGTGATAGGAAAAACACAAATTAAATACTGTATTTAGTGCTTGTTCTTTCTAATGCAATCTTGAAACATAGGTCTGAAAGTGAGTTTGTAGTTACAGTAGCAATTTAAAAAGAGTGATGTACAGTATAATGGAATTAACATGAAATGCACACTTAAGCTGAGAATATACCTGTTGGCAGTGGCAGAACCACTGTGTTTAAGGTGCATGGCCGCTCACTGTGTTCAGGCTTACAATGGTAAGGAATAGTGACATTATAAAAGCAAAACACCTCACTTACACACCCAGCTAAAAATGAGCCATGGTCTTGGAAAGGGGAATCACTTATACTGTAGCTTATAAACATATAAATATGAATATGATATTACACAATAAACTTACAGTATGTATTTGAGTATATACCATAAACATAAGCATTTGAGAATACAGAACTTGAGTTCTGCAGACAACTGAGACTTGTCTTTAACATGTGCAATAAAAGTTGAAAGGATGAGCTTCACTCTTCCAGAGCACTGCAGCTGTTGAAATAGGGGCAAAAGTTACCTAAAAGGCCCCTCCATTGCTCACCCATGCTGGTTGAATTGTAATACATTAAATGTTCATTGTATGCCTGCACAGTGAAATGATATCAGTGTACTCCAGACATGCAGCAGTAATATTCCATTTGTGTCCGATTGAAAATATCTTCCTTGCTGAACCTAAATGTATATTTTGTCTACACATGTAGTAAAACATACAATAAATGTCACATTCTAACACTACCTAGGTGTAACCAATAACATATTATACTTACATTAATCATATTTCATTGCACTGTGTATTAACTGACCTGTTAATAATAAATATTAAAACCCAGATCACCTTTCATGGTATTGAGTGAGAAGCCAGCGTGCACATCTCTCCACACTGCATGGCTGATTTCCCCTGATAATAATATGCTGTTTACAGCATGCCTGCAATAGTAATTCAGAATCTCACTCACATGGACATTGCTTGTCACATACACTTATGCCAGAGTATCTGCTGATGTGAAAAGCAGCTTTTGTATAGATCTATGGGAAAATATAGCCAATACACTCCCTAAATCTAGACTATTTATATTGACCTGTTCAATGGTTAGAATTGGAAATACGGTATTACAAAAAAATTATTTTAAACAAAAACTAAAAGAATATTGCATTTCCATTTATAAATTCATGCTAATGAACACATGCATATGACTTTGGGGGCCATTCTGACCCAATCGTACGCTGCGCTTTGTTGTAGCCGTGCGATCGGGTCGGACTGCGCATGCACTGTGCCTGCATTGCGCAGGCACGTAGTTGCCCGGCGACGCCACTAGCGAAGAAGCAGCAACCACAAGAAGATTGACAGGAGGATGGTGTTTTGGAGCATCAACTCACCATTTTCTGGACGTGAAGATCCAAATGCAGGCGTGTCGAGGAGTATGGAGGGCGGATGTCTGACGTCAATTCCGGGACCTGCAACGCTGGATTCATCACACAGGGTAAGTAAGTCTTACCCTGGTCTTGTTGTACACAAAACTTTTTTTTGCATAGCAGGGCTGCACAAGCGATCGCAGCCTTGCTATGCAAAAAAACACTCCCCCATAGGCGGCGTCTAGTTGATCGCATGGGCAGCAAAAAGTTGCTACGTGCGATCAACTCGGAATAACCCCCTTAGTACACTTCTTGCCACTTTTTAAACATTCACATATGTGAATATATTTATCCTATATGTGAATATATTAAACTTCTTACTGATCTGGATTTACAAAGAACTACAGTCAGGATTAATATTTCATAAAGTCTACATGATCACTGACAATTGGTATTTCAGACTACTTCCATCACTGGTATCCATAGGCTGCTTTCATTTATTTTAAATATGACAAGTCCAATTATGCCTTGCTTTGTGCTTGGAGTTTCTTTGCTAATTCAGAGACTTCATGGAACCATCAAATAAGCCTGGGGGTGATAGGAATGCTACTGTTAAGTTATATTATATGTTGATTTATTATATGTGCAGATAGTGGTGGGATTCTTTGCCAGCCACTTAACCAATTAATTGGCATGATTGCATGGTTTGTGACTGCAGCAAGCTCGTCTTTTGTTAACACATTTGCATCCCATGCAACTGTGCCCCCTGCATCAGTCACCTACACTAGGTTTCAGGGGGACATGTACTAAGCAGTGATAAAAGTGGAGAAGTGAGACAGTGGAGAAGTTGCCCATGTCAGCATTGATGTAACATTTATCATGTGCATACTATCAAAGTATACAGAGCAGCTGATTGGTTTCCATGGGCAACTTCTCCACAGGCTCACTTCTCCGCTTTTATCAGTGCTTAGTACATGTCCCTCTTAATTAGAAAATCCATTCTGCACATGCTCAGAATGGATTTCATACTCCTGGCAGTGATGTAACAGTTTTTGGCCACAGGCAAATGTAGTATGTTGGCTATGATTTATAGATGATTTTTTTTTTTTTTTTTTGGAGAGGTGAGAATGAGATCTAAATCATTTTTGTTCTTCCCCTAATGCAAATGGTTACATTATACACTTGGTATATCAGATAAGTTAAATCAAGATCAACTTCTAAGTTCTAACAATAATTTTTAAAGATGGAAACATATATGTATGCAATTTTTAACAAATATTTGGTTTGTTTTACTTCTGTGGCTACTTTAAACTTATGAAATACTAAATAGCCTTGGTTTTTGCCAATGGAACTTAAGCAATGATGTCACCTAAGAAATTCCCACTATAAATTCCTTATAGTTGAACGCATAACTGCAGTTGCATTTCTTAGGCATCAGGCCACTGGAAACAAATGAACAACATGGGAAGATAAAAAAAATCCAATTGCTGTCTTTCACCTTTTTTAAAACCATTGATCTTTGGAACAGCCACTTGAAAAAGGTAATTATGTACTGTACTGTGTCTCTTGAACTCAGAGAGACAACAATTGGGACTTTGGGCTTAATTCATGTTTGTATGCAAATGCAATTGCATTTTTCTAGGCTACAGAAATGTTAGCAAGTGAATGTGCTGTCCGGAAATGAAAAGAGACACCCACCAGATCCATCACAAACTCATTCACAGTCAACATGCAAAAATGAGGAACATATGTGTGGGAGGTGTAGCAGAGACAGCTTTGGACACCTGACTATGGTACTGTACATGTCTTTAACACTTTGGAATCTGGTAGGAGTCTAGGATATTAACTATAAGTTGTGACAGAACATATATTGTTTGATTTGATTACCGTATGCACAAGTTTAACAATTCAATGTGAGTAAAAATATATTAAAATTATCTTGGATGTTTAAGGGTATTTTTATGATGGAACAATATGCACATTTTTAATTACCTGTTTGGAAGAAAAAAGTCACTTTTATATGGAAAAATCCTTACATAGTAAGTATAATTGTATAACAAGTTTTCATCTGGCCAATTACATCCAACAGAGGGATTAAAGGATATCTGAAATCAATTATATTCACTTTTATGGGTTTCAGATTGTGTTTCAAAATACTATACTATTGTATTTTTCCTTTGTTGTTATATATTTTATTCACATGTTTGGAATCTTATAAGAAATTGAAAACACCATAAGAGGGTTTCCAATTCACAAGTGAAGGCAATATAGAAAGTAAAAACCATTTTATATATTTAAAAATTGGTATATGATACAATTTCTGAAATTAATATGAATTCCTGAACATTTGTTAAAATTGTGAATACCGATCTACAAAACATGGTGGCCTCAGATGGGTACTTACATTAACAATTCATTGCTATAACTTAGAAATTAGTATCACCTTGCTGCAGCAAGCCTTCCTTAGTGATGCCTACTATCTAATAAGTAATGAACTGCAGCATGCATCATCATGTTGATGATGATGATTGACAACATTTTCTCATCAACTCCCACTGAATGTGTGCTGGAATACCTTCACAGCTGATGACACTGGTGGTTATTCAGGTTTCTTAGCAAACCAAAAAAGCACACTAATGGGCAAAACCATGATGCAGGTGGGGCAGATGTAACATATGCAGAGAGAGTTAGATTAGGGTGGGTTATTTTGTTTCTGTGCATGGTAAATACTGGCTGCTTTATTTTTACACTACAATTTAGATTTCAGTTTAAACCTATATCTAACTCTCTCTGCACATGTTGCATATGCCCCATCTGTACTGCAGCATGGTTATGTCCATTAGTGTGCTTTTTCGATTTGCTAACAAACCTGAATAAGGCCCATTTTTCACATTAATCTCACTTATATGATATAATTGAGTAAGCAATTGTTTGTGGGAGTTTTTGCAGAAGGCCAGTATGCTAGTGAGGGCACGCTAATGTTATTTCCTTCAATTTACACCTATTCATTGCTATTGTTAAAATTAAAAAACAACAGTAAATAACCAATCATTTAACAATCATAGTCTGGTTTCATCTGTTCACATATTAATATTTCTCTCTGTTAAACATAGAAACATACAATTGACGGTAGATAAGAACCACTTGGCTATCTAGTCTGCCCCTTTTTTATCTATATATAATTACCTCCAGGTATGATTGAGCAGCTTCCAAATTGTTTGTCTGCTTGTGTGCAAGAGGAATTGAATGGGAGCATCATTTGGAAGGCATGCTGTTCCTTGTAGTGCCAATGGGAGATCCTGGGGGTGGCTCCCGGGTAAGTTAGCTCTCTGTCTGGAAGTGTTTTAGTAATAGCCTTTATCATGAGGCCTACTGTGACAAATTACATGGCCCTATGTGGGCACTGCTATCATGTAGTGTTAGGACTGCTGTATCAGAGAAGCTGTGAAGTGGCCAGCAGCTAAACATGTGTTTGCAAACACTTGTGACTAATTCTCTGAATTTTATTACCAGATAGGTTCAGGGATGGTTACAGGTAATTTTCAGTGTGCGGAAGGGAATTTAGGGGTGGGGATTTGCACCCCCCTTCCTCTTTGTCTGTTGTTTGTCTGTGACCCCTCCCCCTTCCAGCACCTGATATATAATTACCTCCAGGTATGATTGAGCAGCTTCCAAATTGTTTGTCTGCTTGTGTGCAAGAGGCATTGAATGGGAGCAGCATTTGGAAGGCATGCTGTTCCTTGTAGCGCCAATGGGAGATCCTGGGGGTGGCTCCCGGGTAAGTTAGCTCTCTGTCTGGAAGTGTTTTAGTAATAGCCTTTATCATGAGGCCTACTGTGACAAATTACATGGTCCTATGTGGGCACTGCTATCATGTAGTGTTAGGACTGCTGTATCAGAGAAGCCGTGAAGTGGCCAGCAGCTAAACATGTGTTTGCAAACACTTGTGACTAATTCTCTGAATTTTATTACCAGATAGGTTCAGGGATGGTTACAGGTAATTTTCAGTGTGCGGAAGGGAATTTAGGGGTGGGGATTTGCACCCCCCTTCCTCTTTGTCTGTTGTTTATCTATATTGTTACCTCAAACCCTATTTGATCCGTATTTCTTTGTATGGCTATACTTTGGTCTATCCCATGCATGTTTTAATGTCTCTACTGTCTTTGCTTCTACCAACTCTGATGTGAGGCTATTCCACTTGTCCACTACCCTTTCTGTGAAGTAATTTTTCCTCTGAACTTACCTCCCTCCAGTTTCAATGCATACTCTCTTGTTCTAATAGTTCTCTTCTTTTGAAGAACGCCTACCTCCTGTACCTTATTAAAACCCTTGATATATTTGAAAGTTTCCATCATGTCCCCCCCATTCCCCTTCTCGGTCTCCAATCTATACAGTACATGCTAAGATATTTTTGTATTTCTAGGTAAGTTTTGTGATGTAGGTCATGCACCATTTTAGATGCTCTTCTTTGTAGAATCTCTAATGTATTAATATCCTTCTGAAGATATGGCCTCCAGAATTGAACACAGTATTCTAGATGAAGCCGTACCAGTGACCTATACAGTGGCATTATTACTTATTTCTTTCTGCTGCTGATTCCTCTCCCTATACAAACAAGCATCTGACTTGCCTTTCTCATTGATTTGTTACATAGCTTACCTGCCTTTAAGTCAACTTTAAGTCACCTGAAATAGTAACTCAAACATCCCTCTCCTCCTTAGTAGTATTTAATATAGTGCCATTAATACTATATTGAGCCTTTGGATTTATGAGTGCATGATGTAGCATGTTTTGGCATTAAACTGTAACAGCCATGCTCTCTAGTCTGCCTAGGTCATAAATAATTTGCTTCATCCCGATGTGGGACAATATCAAAAGCCTTACTAAAGTTGAAATAAGCTTTATCTATGCCTCCCTTTCCCTTTTTATGACTTTAGTCACCAAGTCTAAATTATATTATTTTTGAATGTGTAATACAATAAACAGGAAATTATTGTCATTTTTTTTTAGAATTAAAAACTATGATAAGAAACTGCAAGGCTCCTCGGGGAATGGACAGGCTGTACATAAGGCTGTGCTTATATATTTTTAACCTCTATAAATCTACAGTGTATTGGAACCACTGTGGTGACCTGTTGGGTGATGTCCACCCATTTACTCTGTATAGTCCTTGATGTGAGCTGCCTGGTGGGGTGATGCAGCCTTTTCACAATAACCAGCAGCAGCACCTAACTTTCTCTGAAGGCATTTAGGAATGCACTAATTTGTGTGGTCATTGCTTGGTGAAATCCCCCAGACCGTGTCACTGCAGTCTGGTACCAGAGGCTCATGCAGTACAGGTATGTCCAAGTCCTCCTGAAGCATACATATACATAGAATGTAAAACATACAATTTTATCTTTACATTAATATCAACATTTATACAATATATTTACATACTGTATTACTTTACATTGATAGCTTGTCCTGACATAGAAACACATACAGCTCCTGTATGGCGTGAAATTACCTGTCCATAAAAGGAGCCCCATCCTTTACACGAGTGGTGCAAGTAGAAATTGGTTCCTAGTGGTACTGATAGTAAAAATGAGGCGTGGTCAAACAAAACTATGGAAGTGGCTACATGACTATAGGGGCATGGCCACATTATGCCACACACCGTAATGCCCATTACACATTGTGCAAAACACTGTAACACCCATTACACATTATGCCACACACCGTAATGCTTATTACACATTATGTCACACACCGTAATGATCATTACACATTATGCCCCACACTGTAATGCTTATTACACATTATGCCACACACCATAATGCCACACACCATAATGCTTATTACACATTATGCCACACACCGTAATGCCCATTACACATTATGCAAAACACCATAACACCCATCACACATTATGCCACACACCGTAATGCTTATTACACATTATGTCACACACCGTAATGCCCCTTACACATTATGCAAAACACCATAACACCCATTACACATTATGCCACACACCATAATGCCCATTACACATTATGCAAAACACCGTAACACCCATTACACATTATGCCACACACCATAATGCTTATTACAGATTATGTCACACACCATAATGATCACTACACATTATGCCAGACACCATAATGCCCATTACACATTATGTCACACATCGTAATGCATATTACATATTCTACCACACACTATAATGTCTATTTCATATTATGACACACACAGTTTTGCAGTTGACATCAATTTATGTCCAACACACAAAAATGTTATGAACCACAAGCAGTGGTTCATTCCTGTTTGCTTTCTGTTTATGAATTTTGTATTATAGTTCTGTTTGCATGCCAGGATTTCCATTTTACTGGTTTAGAAGACTCTTGCTGGCCGTCGGTGGTGAGTCTGTGTAATTGCAGCCTGTTTCTATGTGTTAAGCCTCACCTGTCTGATATTTGATCATTATGTGGTGAATCTCTATACTGCAATCTGGCTCTTGTCTGTGTTATTCTCACCTGCAGGTATTTGGCCTTTACAGTGTGCCTGGCCTCCAGCCATCCGGATTGGGGCGTGTTCGCTTATTACCCAGCTAGCTCTGCAGTTCTGAGCTGGTGATAGACGTTCTGTTAACATACCTGTATGTTCCTGTGGAGTTTGTATCAAGTGTCCGGAGTATTCCAGATTGCAGCCAGCCTGTTCCTGAGTCCTGTGTCATGGTTTCTGGACCTTGGTCCTGGGAATCTGTTCCAGCCTTCTGGTCCAGTGATCCTGAACCTTCAGCCTTAGGGTCCTGTTCCTTCAGCGTGCACCTTTACCGGTGTTGTGAGTAGCGGCTTTGCCATACTGTTTGGGCTGGAGTTTTATATTCTTTATTTGTGTTTGCTTTGGTATTTTTCTGCGGAGGTTTCCGCTTTACGCTGTCCTTGACGAGATACGACAGGTGTCGTGTTTGGCGTCAGGACAGCGTCGCCTTTGTTACTGTTTGTCTTGGTGGCCGTGCCGCACATGCTTTTGTTACTGTTTGTTTTGGCGGCCACGCCACAAATACCTTAGTTGTAGTTTCCAGTAGCCTTCCCCTACCTCCTGTGTTTCCATTTAGAGGTTCCCCTTGTTCTCGCCACGTCTCGGTTTACGCCTTGTCTCAAACTAAGACCGAGGGGCTTCGGATTTGGGCAGACCTAATCCGCCCTTCAAACGCGGCAGCCGTGGGCCCAAACAAACATAGTCTCACAGGCATAGACTGACCACGTAGGCGAGACAACGGAGTCAGGGTTCTGTAGGGGTTGCTGCTGAACTCCTGTTCCTACTGCAGCATCACGTTCCTGTACTTGGGGCTCATCTGCCCAGTCTCTGGAGTACCAAGTACCCTAAGTACCCAAAGGCCACTGCCCCAGAGGGGGTCCTAAAGGCCACAGCCTCGAGTAAGGTCAGTAGTGACCTGGTCCTAGCAATGCACTCCAGTCAGTCAGATGGTAATGAGGCAGATCCTGACTCTTTTGATATCTCAATGTCTATAGTCTTTGATGGGGACTTAGTCAAATTTTTTGCACTAATCAAACACTACTATACCATTATGCTGTCTAGACCATTTCTGGGCATCACTTCTGAGAACCTTGTGCTCCATCTGATATATTCGTTTAGAGGGGAGCCTTTGAAATGGGCATCCAGCTTGATGGAAGCTGAAGATCCCATTCTTCAGGATGTCCGGGCATTCAGTGATGCAATTGTTAAGAGATATGGTTCCAAATAAATTGGTTCAGGTTCCTCTAGGTCACCCATCTCATCTGCTGAGAGTCCACCGAATGTTATAAAATCAGCACAAAAGTCTCAGCCTATTGTTTTGACTGCGGGATGTGCTTTTCTATCTTCTTCTAGCAGTACTTCTCCTGAAAGTTCAGTCCCCAAGGTTAAAAAAATCGATCTCTGGATCAAACCCAGCCTTGCTGGAAGGTACCATCAGTTCTGACAATGTTTGGGGAATTACCTTGGTCAGACCTCAAGAACCATGTAAAAAAAAAAGAAGAAAAAGAAATAATTGCTGACTCTTGCCTTGTTTAAAAAAAAATCCTGTTTCTTGCCATTGTCTGTTTTGTTTTTTTCCAGTGTCAGGTTTTTTTTATGTATCCCTTGTTTTTGATAATCTGTATTTTGGGGTCAGTTAACCACTCCTCAAGGGGGGGGGGGGGGGGTACTGTTATGAGCCATGGCAGGGGCTCATCCCTGTTTTGCATTTTAGTTATGTATTTTATGTAATACTTCTGTTTCTGTTTCCCTTGGCTTTTGTGGGGTGTCTGGAGTCCACCCTTAAGGAGAGGGTACTGTTATGAACCACAAGCAGTGGTTCATTCCTGTTTGCTTTCTGTTTATGAATTTTGTATTATAGTTCTGTTCGCATGCCAGGATTTCCAATGTACTGGTTTAGAAGACTCTTGTTGGCCGCTGGTGGTGAGTCTGTGTAATTGCAGCCTGTTTCTATGTGTTAAGCCTCACCTGTCTGATATTTGATCATTATGTGGTGAGTCTCTGTACTGCAATCTGGCTCTTGTCTGTGTTACTCTCACCTGCAGGTATTTGACCATTACAGTGTGCCTGGCCTCCAGCCATCTAGATTGGGGCATGTTCCCTTATTACCCAGCTAGCTCTGCAGTTCTGAGCTGGTGATAGACGTTCTGTTAACATACCTGTATGATCCTGTGGAGTTTGTATCCAGTGTCCAGAGTATTCCAGATTGCAGCCAGTCTGTTCCTGAGTCCTGTGTCATGGTTTCTGGACCTTGGTCCTGGGAATCAGTTCCAGCCATCTGGTCCAGTGATCCTGAACCTTCAGCCTTAGGGTCCTGTTCCTAAAGCATGCACCTTTACCGGTGTTGTGAGTAGCGGCTTTGCCGCACTGTTTGGGCTGAAGTTTTATATTCTTTATTTGTATTTGCTTTGGTATTTTTCTGCGGAGGTTTCCGCTTTACGCTGTCCTCGACGAGATACGACAGGTGTCATGTTTGGCATCAGGACAGCGTCGCCTTTGTTACTGTTTGTCTTGGCGGCCGTGCCGCACATGCTTTTGTTACTGTTTGTTTTGGCGGCCACGCCACACATACTTTAGTGGTAGTTTCCAGTAGCCTTCCCCTACCTCCTGTGTTTCCATTTAGAGGTTCCCCTTGTTCTCGCCACGTCTCGGTTTACGCCTTGTCTCAAACTAAGACCGGGGGCATCGGATTTGGGCAGACCTAATCCGCCCTTCAAACGCGGCTGCCGTGGGTCCAAATAAACATAGTCTCGCAGGCATAGACTGACCACGTAGGTGAGACAACGGAGTCAGGGTTCTGTAGGGGTTGCTGCTGAACTCCTGTTCCTACCACAGCATCACGTTCCTGTACTTGGGGCTCATCCGCCCAGTCTCTGGAGTACCAAGTACAGGGAACGTAACAAAAAATGCTTCTTACAAATTATGCCCCACAGTAAGGCTTCTATTTACTTGCTGCCATGTGTTTCCTGGCAAAACATGCAGCTTTCTGCATCTTCTCCTAGCGGTGCCAGCGTTCCTAACACTTCTGGGTGTTGCTATACATGCAGTGGTGTAATTATACATTTTGCGCCCTCCCATGGCATTTTAATGGCACTTATATGCATAATTCTCCCTGCAGTGCTGCTTACACGCATAATGCCCCCTGAAGTGCCGCTTACACACACAATGCTCCCTGATGTGCTGCTTAGACATAAAATGCCCCATTAGTGTTGCTTACACACATAATGCCCCCTGCAGTGCCGCTTACACACATAATGCCTCTAGTAGGACTTACCGCCCTACATGCTTGTTGCCAGGCGTTCCTTGCTCGTTGCCAGGTGTTACATGCTTATTGTCAGGGGTTTCTTGCTCACTGCTAGGGGTTGCATGCTCATTGCGGGCAGAGACGCTGCACCCTGTGGCACCGGTTGTGGGCTGGTGGTTCTGTGTACCATCACCATATTTCTTCATGATACTCCTTACCACCCTGTACCACCCTACTTTCAGCACTGCTTAACACTCATAGGCCCAAATGTATTAAACCTTAAAAAGTGATAAAGTGGAGAGTAATAAGGAGTGCTAAAGTACCTAAGTCAGCTTCCTAACTGTCATTTTTCAAACACATCCTGTAACATGGCAGTTAGGAAGCTGATCACTCTTTATAACTCTACACTTTATCACTTTTTAAGGCTTAATACATTTGGGCTCTAGTGAGACCTCACCTAGCAGACAATGCTTGGTGATTGTTCTGTGATCCTGCACTAGTGCACACATTGTTAACATTTCACTGCTGTCTTGTTTGCCTCCATAATAGATTAACTGTATACTAAATTGGCTTCCCCATTGCCCTAGCTTTGCAATACACTTGTCTGCTGTGTATTGAAAATTAGGTCTGTCTCTGAATCTTGTTTATGTCTCATCCCTGCTTATTATGATTTCTGTACAACTAAATGTTTGTTATTGGTGACTTTATACTAAAAAACAGGCATACAGCACACAGGGGTCTATTTACTAAGCCTTGGATGGAGATAAAGTCGCTGGAGATAAAGTACCAGCCTATCAGCTCCTAACTGCTATGTCACAGGCTGTGTTTGAAAAATGACAGTTATGAGCCGATTGGCTGGTACTTTATCTCCAGCGACTTTATCACCATCCAAGGCTTAGTAAATAGACCCCTTAAAGACATTTACAATTGTGGCTGTTGATCATAAACATATTTAGGCTAAGTGTCCTTGCCACGGGCATACTACAGTACATTAGGGCAGTACGAATGGTGTAATGGTCAGCATTACTGCCTCACAGCACTGAGGTCATGGGTTCAATTCCCACCATGGCTCTAACTGTGCGGAGTTTGTATATTCTCCCTGTACTTGCGTGGGTTTCCTCCGGGTACTCCGGTTTCCTCCCACAATCCAAAAATATACTGGTAGGTTAATTGGCTCCCAACAAAATTAACCCTAGTGTGAATGTGTATGCGAGTACATGTGATAGGGAATATAGATTGTAAGCTCCAGGGACTGATGTGAATGGGCAAATATTCTCTGTAAAGCGCTGAGGAATATGTATGCACTATATAAATCACTGGTAATAAATAAATAAAAAATAAATTAGAAAAGAGGGCAATAAAAACTATTTGATTGCAACATGATTGGAACTTTCCTATTGGTGGAAGTCCTCTCAGAAATTGATTCAATGGGGATGGGGACACAATAGAATGTGCAGCAAGCTCCTGTGTATGATGGTAATTAAATGTGTAGTATTCTCTTATTTGTTATTCATGTTGTTAAATTCTTTTATGAATAATAGTACAGTGCTCAGATGAGTCCATATTGGCCAAAGCCTGTAATGTTGTGTCTGTGACGTAATACAGTACTGTATATTGGAATTTGCAATAATTGCAGTGTATTATATTATGGACCAGATTTATCAAGCCTTAGAAAGTGATAAATTGCACAGTGATAAAGGAGTCTATTTACTAAGCCTTAGATGAAGGTAAAGTGGACGGAGATAAAGTAACAGACAATCAGCTCCTAACTGTCATTTTTCAAACCCAGTCTTTAACATGGCAGCTGATTGGCT
Source organism: Pseudophryne corroboree (assembly GCF_028390025.1). Classification (NCBI taxonomy): domain Eukaryota; kingdom Metazoa; phylum Chordata; class Amphibia; order Anura; family Myobatrachidae; genus Pseudophryne; species Pseudophryne corroboree. Next base: position 489,633,429 of record NC_086444.1, on the reverse strand, counting down.
GGTACTTTATCTCCATCCACTTTACCTCCATACCAGACCCCAAAGTACCAACCAACTAGCTCCTAACTGCCATGTCACAGTCTGTGTTTGAAAAATGACAGTTAGGAGCCGATTGGTTGGTACTTTATCACCGTGCAATTTATTACTCTCCAAGGCATGATAAATGTAGGCCTATGTCTTTTAAATTTGGAAATATAAACCCTATACTTGAGCACATTTTGCGACAATCCCTGTACTTATAAAGTCCTTATGTGGCATTCTTTAAAATGCCAGAATAAAATGGCTATACATTTACATGCAGCAACCAAGTCCTATTGAAAAATATGATAAATGTAATATTTTGTTTTGTTTTGTTTTATACATAGTCTTGCCTACAATACTAATATGTTATATTTGTTTATATACTGTTATGGAGGAACCCAAGCATTGGAGGCATTCTAATGAGTCTATATGTGGAGGCTTGCAGAATGAGGTCAACAGAATAGCCATAAACTGAACCATATTATGCGGTACATAAGCTTCTAGAGCGGGCATTGTAGTGCTTTGATTTTTGATGTTGTGCTGTTTTAGATACATTCATTAAAAAAAAGGTTATTTGTTAATGTTTCTGTTTCTATTAGAGATTAGCGGGTTCGGTTCCTCGGGATCCGAACCCCCCCGAACTTCACCCATTTTACACGGTTTGGAGGCAGCCTCGGATCTTTCCGCCTTGCTCGGTTAACCAGAACGCACCCGAACGTCATCATCCCGCTGTCAGATTCTCGCGAGATTCGTATTCCATATAAGGAGCCGCGCATCGCCGCCATTTTCACTCGTGCTTTGGAGATTGAACGGAGAGAACGTGGCAGCGTTCTCTCCCTGAAAAACTCCGTAATCTGTGCTCAGTGTGCTGAAAATATCTGTGCTCAGTGTGCTGCAAATAATCTGTGCTCAGTGTGCTGAAAATATCTATGTTCTCTGCCTGAAAACGCTCCATACCTGTGCTCAGTGTGCTGCAAATATCTGATCAGTGTGCTGCATTTTGGGGACTGGGGACCACCAGTATATAATATATACTTTTCTATAGCTTCTATACTGCTTGTCAGGACACACATGGGTCACAGTTACACAGCTCTGTACTGATATATACAATATATATACTTTTCTATAGCTTCTATACTGCTTGTCAGGACACATGTGTCACAGTTACACCGCTCTGTACTGATATACAGTAATATTATATATACTTTTCTATAGCTTCTATACTGCTTGTCAGGACACACATGTGTCACAGTTACACTGCTCTGTACTACTACTGATATACAGTAATATATATATACTTTTCTATAGCTTCTATACTGCTTGTCAGGACACATGTATCACAGTTACACCGCTCTGTACTGATATACAGTAATATTATATATACTTTTCTATAGCTTCTATACTGCTTGTCAGGACACATGGGTCACAGTTACACCGCTCTGTACTGATATACAGTAATATTATATATACTTTTCTGTGTCTTCTATACTGCTTGTCAGGACACATGGGTCACAGTTACACTGCTCTGTACTGATATACAGTAAATATTATATATACTTTTCTATAGCTTCTATACTGCTTGTCAGGACACATGTGTCACAGTTACACCACTCTGTACTGATAAACAGTAATATATATACTTTTCTATAGCTTCTATACTGCTTGTCAGGACACACATGTGTCACAGTTACACCACTTTGTATTACTACTGAAATACAGTAATATATATACTTTTCTATAGCTTCTATACTGCTTGTTAGGACACATGTGTCACAGTTACACTGCTCTGTACTGATATACAGTAATATTATATATACTTTTCTACAGCTTCTATACTGCTTGTCAGGACACATGGGTCACAGTTACACCGCTCTGTACTGATATACAGTAATATTATATATACTTTTCTATAGCTTCTATACTGCTTGTCAGGACGCATGTGTCACAGTTACACTGCTCTGTACTGATATACAATAATATATATACTTTTCTATAGCTTCTATACTGCTTGTCAGGACACACATGTGTCACAGTTACACCGCTCTGTACTACTACTGATATACAGTAATATATATACTTTTCTATAGCTTCTATACTGCTTGTCAGGACACATGTGTCACAGTTACACCGCTCTGTACTGATATACAGTAATATTATATATACTTTTCTATAGCTTCTATACTGCTTGTCAGGACACACATGTGTCACAGTTACACTGCTCTGTACTACTACTGATATACAGTAATATATATATACTTTTCTATAGCTTCTATACTGCTTGTCAGGACACATGTGTCACAGTTACACCGCTCTGTACTGATATACAGTAATATTATATATACTTTTCTATAGCTTCTATACTGCTTGTCAGGACACATGGGTCACAGTTACACCGCTCTGTACTGATATACAGTAATATTATATATACTTTTCTATAGCTTCTATACTGCTTGTCAGGACACATGGGTCACAGTTACACCGCTCTGTACTGATATACAGTAATATTATATATACTTTTCTGTGTCTTCTATACTGCTTGTCAGGACACATGGGTCACAGTTACACTGCTCTGTACTGATATATACAATAATATATATACTTTTCTATAGCTTCTATACTGCTTGTCAGGACACATGGGTCACAGTTACACTGTTCTGTACTGCTACAGATATACAGTAATATATATACTTTTCTATAGCTTCTATACTGCTTGTCAGGACACATGTGTCACAGTTACACCACTCTACTGATAAACAGTAATATATATATACTTTTCTATAGCTTCTATACTGCTTGTCAGGACACACATGTGTCACAGTTACACTGCTCTGTACTACTACTGATATACAGTAATATATATATACTTTTCTATAGCTTCTATACTGCTTGTCAGGACACATGTATCACAGTTACACTGCTCTGTACTGATATACAGTAATATTATATATACTTTTCTATAGCTTCTATACTGCTTGTCAGGACACATGGGTCACAGTTACACCGCTCTGTACTGATATACAGTAATATTATATATACTTTTCTGTGTCTTCTATACTGCTTGTCAGGACACATGGGTCACAGTTACACTGCTCTGTACTGATACACAGTAAATATTATATATACTTTTCTATAGCTTCTATACTGCTTGTCAGGACACATGTGTCACAGTTACACCGCTCTGTACTGATATACAGTAATATTATATATACTTTTCTATAGCTTCTATACTGCTTGTCAGGACACATGGGTCACAGTTACACCGCTCTGTACTGATATACAGTAATATTATATATACTTTTCTATAGCTTCTATACTGCTTGTCAGGACACATGGGTCACAGTTACATCGCTCTGTACTGGTATACAGTAATATTATATATACTTGTCTATAGCTTCTATACTGCTTGTCAGGACACACAGTTACACCGCTCTGTACTACTACTGATATACAGCAATATTTATACTTTTCTATAGCTTCTATACTGCTTGTCAGGACACATGGGTCACAGTTACATCACTCTGTACTGATATACAGTAATATTATATATACTTGTCTATAGCTTCTATACTGCTTGTCAGGACACATGGGTCACAGTTACACCGCTCTGTACTGATATACAGTAATATTATATATACTTTCTATAGCTTATATACTGCTTGTCAGGACACATGTGTCACAGTTACACCACTCTGTACTGATATTTATATACTTTTCTATAGCTTCTATACTGCTTGTCAGGACACACATGTGTCACAGTTACACCACTCTGTACTACTACTGATATACAGTAATATATATACTTTTCTATAGCTTCTATACTGCTTGTCAGGACACATGTGTCACAGTTACACCGCTCTGTACTGATATATACAATAATATATATACTTTTCTATAGCTTCTATACTGCTTGTCAGGACACATGGTTCACAGTTACATCGCTCTGTACTGGTATACAGTAATATTATATATACTTGTCTATAGCTTCTATACTGCTTGTCAGGACACACAGTTACACCGCTCTGTACTACTACTGATATACAGCAATATTTATACTTTTCTATAGCTTCTATACTGCTTGTCTGGACACATGGGTCACAGTTACATCGCTCTGTACTGATATACAGTAATATTATATATACTTGTCTATAGCTTCTATACTGCTTGTCAGGACACATGGGTCACAGTTACACCGCTCTGTACTGATATACAGTAATATTATATATACTTTCTATAGCTTATATACTGCTTGTCAGGACACATGTGTCACAGTTACACCACTCTGTACTGATATTTATATACTTTTCTATAGCTTCTATACTGCTTGTCAGGACACACATGTGTCACAGTTACACCACTCTGTACTACTACTGATATACAGTAATATATATACTTTTCTATAGCTTCTATACTGCTTGTCAGGACACATGGGTCACAGTTACACCACTCTGTCTGTACTGATATATACAATAATATATATATACTTTTCTTAATTTCTATAGCTTCTATACCGCTTGTCAGGACACATGTGTCACAGTTACACCGCTCTGTCTGTACTGATATATACAATAATATATATACTTTTCTATAGCTTCTAGTATTACAGTCAGGCCCGGCGCTACCCGCTCAGCAAAGGGATGCAGTGCAGGTAGGCACCGGGCAGGAGAGGCGCCTTCACTGCTCTGCATCCCTGCTGAAGCGCCGTCCTGTCCCCCCTGCTGCTGGCTGCTGCACCTGCCCTGTCACACTGACAGGCAGCAGCAGCAGCATGACTCCTTCTCCTCTCTCCCCTGTGACAGTGAGAGGAGAGGAGTGTCAGTTTGCATTTTGACAAAAGGGGGCGGAGCTACACGGACCAAGGGGGCAGAGCTACACGGACCAGGCTAGCAGACTGGAAGATCTGGCCAGCAAGATTGTGGTAAGGGGATGCAAAAAGAGTGTGAGAGAGAAAGTGTGTGTGTGTGTGTGTGTGTGTGTGTGTGTGTGTTTGTTTGTTTGTTTGTTTGTATTTAAAAAGGGGACGTTGTCTGCCTTAATGTGTAAAAAGGGGACACTGTCCGCCATAATGTGTAAAAAGGGCACGCTGTCTGCCGTAATGTGTAAAAAGGGGGATGCTGTCTGCCGTAATGTGTAAAAAGGGGGACGCTGTCCACCGTAATGTGTAAAAAGAGGACGCTGTCCGCCGTAATGTGTAAAAAGGGCACGCTGTCTGCCGTAATGTGTAAAAAGGGCACGCTGTCTGCCGTAATGTGTAAAAAGGGCACGCTGTCTGCCGTAATGTGTAAAAAGGGGGACACTATCTGCCGTAATGTGTAAAAAGGGGGACGCTGTCTGCCGTAATGTGTAAAAAGGGGGACGCTGTCTGCCGTAATGGGTAAAAAGGGGCTCTACCTGGTGTAGTGGCGCTACTGTGCGGCGTAGTTTGAATAATGGAGACTACTATAATATATAATATGAATTGGTATTATTTTGTGGCCACACCCCTTCCCCAGGAAGCCACACCCCTTTATTTTTTTGCACGCCTGTGGCGCGCACTGCCCCTATTTTACATACAGGGCGTGCGATGCCCTCTCTTGCACACAGTGGTAAAATGTCTAGTTACGGCACTGTCTGTGTGCAGAGCCGTAACTAGCGCTGCACAGAGTGTTTGTGGGCAGAGAGTTCACATCCATAGGCTTGCACGGATCTGCCATGGTAACCCCGCGGCCCTGCATGTAAAGTATGGGAGGGCGCAAATTTATATTTTGCAGGAGGGCGCCGAACACTCTAGCACCGACCCTGATTACAGTGCAGCATTTTGGTGACTAACAGTATATAGTTGTACAATAGGCCACTGCTGTATCTTGCAGCTCTGTCTGTGTCACTGCAAGTATCCACCCATTCCATTTTCTTCCAGTGATTTGGACCAATAATACCATTGATTAGATTGAAAAATTCCAGTGATTTTGTCATTTTCTTCCAGTGATTTGGACCAATAATACCATTGATTAGAACAAATAATTCCAGTGATTTTGTCATTTTCTTCCAGTGATTTGGACCAATAATACCATTGATTAGAACGAATAATTCCAGTGATTTTGTCATTTTCTTCCAGTGATTTGGACCAATAATACCATTGATTAGAACAAATAAATTCAGTGATTTTGTCATTTTCTTCCAGTGATTTGGACCAATAATACCATTGATTAGAACGAATAATTCCAGTGATTTTGTCATTTTCTTCCAGTGATTTGGACCAATAATACCATTGATTAGAATGAATAATTCCTGTGATATTGAGGTGTTTGTGTTGCTTAGCCATCCAGCGACCACATCGCACCTCTTTTTCTCTTTTCTTTGCATCATGTGCTGTTTGGATCCAATTTTTTTAAGTGCCATCCTGTCTGACACTGCAGTGCCACTCCTAGATGGGCCAGGTGTTTGTGCCGCCCTCTTGGGTCGCTTTGCTTAGCCATCCAGCGACCTCGGTGCAAATTATAGGACTAAAAATAGTATTGTGAGGTGTGACGTGTTCAGAATAGACTGGAAATGAGTGGAAATTGTGGTTATTGAGGTTAATAATACTATAGGATCAAAATTACCCCCAAATTCTATAATTTAAGCTGTTTTTGAGGGTTTTTAAAAAAAAAAAACACCCGAATCCAAAACACACCCGAATCTGACAAAAAAATTTCAGGGAGGTTTTGCCAAAACGCGTCCGAATCCAAAACACGGCCACGGAACCGAATCCAAAACCAAAACACAAAACCCGAAAAATGTCCGGTGCACATCTCTAGTTTCTACATTGTTAGTTGTTTTTGTTTTTTTTAAGGTAGGCAATTGTATTTATTTATAAATGTGTATTGAAGATTTTAATATTGTAGGGCTTGTGGTGTAAATATATGCAGTCCCTCTGATATAATAAATGTAAACAATACCGTAGACACAAGTTTAAATGCATGTGCATATAATTTAGTATAATCATATTAATTATTCAGAGTATATGAATGTAATAAAAAATCACAAGTGTAGAGTTATTAAGTATTAATGGTTCCTTAAAGGGTAACATGGTCTAATTTAATATACTGTACAGTTTGCTAGTGTCAAAACCTTCATAATGGGGTTTTCTTTCATCAAAGATGTGTAAAGTGGTTATAAAGTTAATAACACTAATGACTAATTAGCCTATATGTTTTGGGGCATAGTTATAGAGGTCTGGAGAATATATGAGCTTGTTATAAAAGTGGAGATTCTGACATATCTGTGAACATTATTCTGCATTAATGCATTCCGTATTTACATTTGTTTTTTTTAAGTTGGCATAGCCTAAATGTGACATGCTTGCTGTTTATGCAGATTGGGTCACTGGCGATTCTATAATGGGTGCAGTGTGTGCAGTACACGTGGGCTCCTGATTCCAGAGGGGGCCCCCACTGCACCCATTTTTTAAATACTTACCCCTCTGAAGTCCAGCGCTGGCATCCGCAGCGTTATTAGAACTCTGTAAAAATGGCTCAGCGGTCATTTTCATGGAGTTCTGCTCATGCGCAGTAGAGAAATCTCAGGGAAAATGGCCCCGCGCAATTTTCCCGGAGATCTGCGCATGCGCAGAAGTGTCTGAGCCCTCTAGTGCTCAGACTCTACAGCGCACAGGGCAGAGAGGAGGGGGCCCGAACGGAGGAGGCTGAATACGGGCCTTCTCCTCTCTTAAAACGCCCCTGGATTGGGTTGTTCTAGTTTGCATATGTGTAAATATAAACCAGAGTTTCACTCTTTCATCTAGAGTGCAGGATGTGCCCAAATGCAATCCAAACCATAATCAAACCTTAATGTATAAAAATGGGCAGTTTACAAGCCCTGTAAATTCAAAGCTTAGCTACTGTAACAAGCATATCTGGGGCAACAAAACTAGAAGCCATTGGGGGTAATTCTGAGTTGATCGCAGCAGCAAGTTTGTTAGCAATTGGGCAAAACCATGGTGGTCATTCCGAGTTGTTCGCTCGGTAATTTTCTTCGCATCACAGCGATTTTCCGCTAATTGCGCAATGTTCGCACTGCGACTGCGCCAAGTAAATTTGCTAAGAAGTTTGGTATTTTACTCACGGCATTACAAGGTTTTTTCTTCGTTCTGGTGATCGTAATGTGATTGACAGGAAGTGGGTGTTTCTGGGCGGAAACTGGCCGTTTTATGGGAGTGTGTGAAAAACGTTGCCGTTTCTGGGAAAAACGCGGGAGTGGCTGGAGAAACGGGGGAGTGCCTGGGAGAACACTGGGTGTGTTTGTGACGTCAAACCAGGAACGAAACTGACTGAACTGATCGCAGTGGCAGAGTAAGTCCCGAGCTACTCAGAAACTGCTTAGAAATTTCTAGTCGCAATTTTGAGAATCTTTCGTTCGCAATTTTGCTAAGCTAAGATTCACTCCCAGTAGGCGGCGGCTTAGCGTGTGCAATGCTGCTAAAAGCAGCTTGCAAGAGAACAACTCGGAATGATTGCCCATGTGCACTGCAGGTTGAGCAGATGTAACATGTGCAGAGAGAGTTAGATTTGGGTGGGGTTATTTTGTTTCTGTGCAGGGTAAATACTGGCTGCTTTATTTTTACACTGCAATTTAGATTTCAGTTTGAATACACCGAACCCAAATCTAACTCTCTCTGCACATGTAATATCTGTCCCCCCTGCAGTGCACATGGTTTTGCCCAACTGCTAACAAATTTGCTGCTGCGATCAACTCAGAATTATGCCCATTCTCACCTTCAAGAAGAAACCATCTGTATGATGAAAAGCATTGGGGCTGTTCCATAACATCTCTGACCATTAAACCTAAAAGTGTTCAAAACGTAAAAAAAAAGAAAAAGTTAAAATAATGATATTTCCCTACATCTAACTTCACGTACAACTTCACATACAATCTTTGAATGCAGCATTGATGTGTAAAAATGCTTATGCTGCAGGAGGCATCTGTAGCAATCCGAGTGCTGCATACAAAGACGCAGCATTAGATCACCATCGCAAGGCGATTCTTACTCAGAATGACCACTGGAACTGAATAGCTGGGGCCAGGAAATCTGCGTTGGAAGACGCAGAGCTAGCCTCGACTCTCTCAGAAAATGGGGGTTACATACCCTCATTTTTGGGAACACTAGCCAGCTCTGCCCACCTCCTGTCACTCAGGCTGCAGCTTAAGAGACACTGTGTGTGATCACGAAGGGCCCATTCTCACACGCGCAGAGAGGGTCCTGTGCAAGCTGAGTCCACCCACCAGTGGAGATGTATGCATGTATATCTTTCAATCAGGTCCTTTGAGCCAAAGTATATTTCACAATTGTGGTTTTTATGCCTGACAACATTTCCAAAACCATCTGTTCTTGTTTCACAAATAGCCTTTGTCGTGCACATGTCAGAGAGCCTGTGTTATTCTAAGCAACTGTCTTTGATAACATTAAGTTATTCAGACTGTATTTCATTTGGCAAATTATAACACAAATGCATTAACTATAAATGTTGGTACATAGTTAGCTTTTATTCTATTTCCTATGGAGTGCAGGTGCGACTAGTTGCATGTGTGCATAATGGACGCACTAGTCATGCTTAGCTAATCACGTGTGAAAATAGTCACAGCCAGGATAAACATGGCTTTATCTATAGTAACGACATTGTCTTTTCTAGATCCATTATAGGATCACTAGTCAGTTATCACATGTTCTGTAACCTTTAACACCATCACTGCTAAGCAAGGTTGCCATCAGAATTTGTGGGCTCAGTACAGATTAAACATGTAGGCCCCACAAGCGTTGGCAGTTATGGGGCTGATAGGGGGGAGGCAAAGGCACTCATGGGGAATAAGCAGAGACACGCATGGGGCAAACAGAGACAGACATATGGAGGAACAGAGGAAGATTTGAAAGACAGGCAGAGGTAGACATAAGGGGTGGGCAGAGGCAGACATGGGGGTTAGCAGAGGTATATATGAGGGAAAGATGAGGATGAAAAGGATGGGGGCAGGCTGAGACACAGCCAGAGGCAGGTATGGGGGTTGGGCAGAGGCAGATATAATGGACAGATAGAGGCAGACATGAGGGGTAGGCAGAGGCAGATATGGTGGGTGGGCAGAGGCAGACATGTAGGGTCAGGCAGAAGCAGATGAGAGGGACAGGATGAGGTAGATATTAGGGATAGGCAGAGACAGATTTGGGGGCAGAGACATGGGAGGGGGGAAGGGTATTAGAGACAAAGTTAAATCTGTTGCCAAAGTAATTACCAGCATCAGGGGAGGAGGAGTGTAGGGTCGGCTGTCCATGCTCACCAGGACCCAGCAGAAGGGACTTATGCATGACAGACAGCTTTGCTGCAAATTCATTTGGCTGCCTGTCATTACATTGTGGTGGTTGCTTAGAGTTCTAAGCCTTCGCTGCCATTTGTACATCAGTGTGGTGAGCAGGGAGGTTTTTAGTCTCATGAGATAAGAGCTTCCTTGCTTACCATACCAATGTACAAACTGCAGACTCAGACCGCTAAGTGGCTGCTACACTGTAATAATAGGCAGCCAAACTGATTTGCTGCTAAGCTGCATAAGTAATTGCTGCCGAGCCCTGGTGAATGTGGACAAAATATTCCCCCACCCCTGCCTCTGATTGAATAAAAAAAATAAACATTACAACACCAGGGGTCCTCAAAATTGTCTGAGCCCCTTTGAAGTGTATCCCCTGTACCACCCTGATTATGCCGTGTTGCTAAGGATGAGTGGGACATGTCCTAAGGGGTGTAGTATTGTATGCCGGCGGCCGGGCTCCCGGCGACCAGCATACCAGCGCCAGAATCCCGACCGCCGGCACACCGTCAGTGTGGCGAGCACAACTGAGCCCCTTGCGGGCACGCCATTTATTCTCCCTCCAGGGTGGTCGTGGACCCCCAAGAGGGACATAAAGTGTCGGTATGCTGGCTGTCGGGATTCCGGCGCCGGTATACTGTGCGCCGGGATCCCGACGGGCGGCAAACTGAAGACCACCCATCCTAAGTACTGCAAGACTTCAAATTGGGGGCACTTACCTAATATTTTTCTTCTTACAGTCACATTTGTCCAGACCCAGGGTGATGGGGATTAAAGATGTCATAATCTCTGACCCTTTATTATATAATTAAGCCCTACTCCCTGCAGCAAGAACAAAAAAAAAAACATAAAATAGGAAAGAGAACATAAAATCTGCTTTGTCTCTATTTTGGCTACCCACGTACTCAAGGGTATCCTTGACAAAATAAGGCTATACTACGGAAAACAGTAAGAAGTCCAGTGGGAATTCTAGTGCCCGGATATAAAACATCCTAGCCTTAATAAGCACAGGAGTCCCCTCATTTGATGTAGGTGGTGTCTTTTTCATAATGATAAATCTTGTCAGGCTACTTACTAGTCCTAAACATTTTATGTATTTTAAAAACATAAAAATAGAAAGTAAATGCATTACAATTTTTATGTGCAGATTTTTTTGTGAAAACCTACTTTTAGAATACCTTGGAGATAATAATTACACCAACATGTTTAGTTCCCTTTCTTGCAAATTCAATAAAAAAACATTTTTCCCATTTTGGGTAGATTTACTATTTGTTAAACATCCTAATGATACTCGGTGGACCCCTTCATTCAAAGTAAAGCATTCATATACCTCAAATACCAAGAAATAATGACACGGAGACTTGAATTTGGCAGAAAAATTGCTAGCTATTTATTGTACCCTAACCATTAGCAAACCTGTAATTGAAAATTTTGTTAACATGCCGATTCAGCCGGCATATGGTGGCAGAAAAAAGAACGGCTCTATTGAACTGACGCTAACCTTAAAAACGTTAAAATTCAAAACTATCCTAATTTAAATACAAACTATAAAATCGGTAATAGGTGCCCAACTCAACCCCCACAGTGACTACCCACCCTGATGGGTGCCTGCCGCTGCCCCCGGAAGGGTGGTCGAGCGGCCCTAAAAGTCGATGGAGGTGAGTGCACCTAAACCACACCAAACTGTAAATCACTACAGCTAACAATACAAACTACAACCTGCCGTTCTTTTCCGCCAATAAATAGCCAACGATAAAACCAGCCAACAATTCAACGCCAAGGCACTCCATGCCAGAACATCTACCAACAGGGCGGGAGGGCGGGAAGGCAATTCAGCAGCAAGAGAGACCAGGCTGGGCCTAGCATTCCCTATATATACTAACCCTCCCCTTTTTCCAAAGGCTGTACTTTCCTCACAGCTAGGTCCACCCCCTCACAGGATGTTTAACTCTTTCCTTTCCTATGCAGTCAATTCTCTCTCCTAAACATCCTAATGATACTCGGTGGACCCCTTCATTCAAAGTAAAGCATTCATATACCTCAAATACCAAGAAATAATGACACGGAGACTTGAATTTGGCAGAAAAATTGCTAGCTATTTATTGTACCCTAACCATTAGCAAACCTGTAATTGAAAATTTTGTTAACATGCCGATTCAGCCGGCATATGGTGGCAGAAAAAAGAACGGCTCTATTGAACTGACGCTAACCTTAAAAATGTTAAAATTCAAAACTAGGAACTCCAATTTATAATAACTCTTGCGCTATAATTATATAATTACAAGATATGACTGACACGAATAACAGACTCCTATAAAATTAAAAATATATTTAATATTGTATGAATTATCATGTATCATAAAACAAGACCGGTCTTAAAAGTTTAAACATCAAAAAATGACAAGTATATATACTTTCTAATAAATGGAGGTGGACTTTAAGCATAATCTGTGCACAGAAGTGTAAAAACAAGCTCTATAGCTATATGACTTATTTGATGAAATCAAAAAATTAAATCAAGTGTAGCTGCTGGTAAGACCCATATATTAATTGTTTCCAATAGATAGTCACTTTGTGTCAAAGTTCTTTAGGATATAAAAATCCAACATATAACGATGAAATGAATAAGAGCCTTTTGTAACCGGAATCTTACGTGAGGTGAGAGCAAGTGGTATCAGCAGAAGTGCATCCCGACGACCACCACAGTGGCTTGTAGCTGTGGGGAAAAAAGGCACCTGCAATGGCGCCCGCTGTGACTTAACCTGCTCCGTCACGATGCTCCACGGATATCCACCTCTACGTGCCGTTTGCGGGCACCGGTAAGCGGCTCCTCTCCACTCAAAATCAAATGACCAGGCAGAAGAATGTTATAGCCGGTACGTAATGCAAGTCTAACTCCAGCTGGGGTCCAACAAAATTTTGCACAGATTATGCTTAAAGTCCACCTCCATTTATTAGAAAGTATATATACTTGTCATTTTTTGATGTTTAAACTTTTAAGACCGGTCTTGTTTTATGATACATGATAATTCATACAATATTAAATATATTTTTAATTTTATAGGAGTCTGTTATTCTTGTCAGTCATATCTTGTAATTATATAATTATAGCGCAAGAGTTATTATAAATTGGAGTTCTGTGTTTAATTGCACTTGGGTGGTCCAGTGTAATTCATTTGACCTGTTAACCCAAGGTCATTAACTTTTTGCAGCTGAGTTTCATTATATCCAAAAGGGCTTTTTTATAACAATTAATATTAGCGCCTGATATAAAGAGGTTTTTTTTGTGTGTATGGCAAAAAATTCAAAACTATCCTGATTTAAATACAAACTATAAAATCGGTAATAGGTGCCCAACTCAACCCCCACAGTGACTACCCACCCTGATGGGTGCCTGCCGCTGCCCCCGGAAGGGTGGTCGAGCGGCCCTAAAAGTCGATGGAGGTGAGTGCACCTAAACCACACCAAACTGTAAATCACTACAGCTAACAATACAAACTACAACCTGACGTTCTTTTCCGCCAACAGCGAAAGACTCCTCCCCAGAGTCTTCGCACCGCCACCATAACCTCAACCTAACTCCTGCAACACTAGACACAGATCCTCCAGGAAAAGCATCATCCCCTCATTGGACAGATGCACACCATCAGGCCGAAAAAGGTGACTGTCTCGGAACCGAATCCTAGGGTGGCGAACCACTTTGCCTCCGTGGGACAACACCCACTTCGCCACCGCCCCATTCACCTTCTGCCTGGCCTCATCAATCAGGCGACCGTCTGCCACACCTCGCCAACTCAACCTTGGCACCATCATTGAGAACACCAAGACACAATTGGTCCATGCTGCGGCCACACTGGCCAGATCCTTTATCATGGCCCAACGCAGCTCCAAAGATGTCCTCTTCCCCAGGTCTTTGCCACCTAAATGGACAACCAGCACCCTAGGGACTCCATGCTCGCTGACCTGACTGACCAATCTACTCTTCAGATCTTTCCACATCATCCCCCGCCAACCAAGCCAACGAACGCCATGAGCCCTAGGAAACATCTGTGCCCCCTCCGAGGCCAAAAACCTGGCTGCCCAATACAAATAAGAGTGGCCAACCACCCAGAAAACCAAGTCATCTTCTACCCAACCTGAAGAGAAGGAAAGGGGTAAAAATTGGTTACTAATTATCTAATGCAGTGATATTAAACGCATTAACCTGAAGGATCTGCCAAAAGAAAAAATTGGGTTTTCGTTTATTGCAGAAGTCACGGCCTAGCCGATCTGCACAAGCTTCCAGCCAATTTGAAGCGGAACATAAACACACAATGGGAAAATCAAAATGAAAATAAGAAATTAAACGGGGTGGGGGGGGGGGAGGGGGGTATAAAATGGGAAAAACATGTAAGAACTCAGCTGGAGGTGAAAGCATAAAAACCTGCTGAGGGACTTTGATTAGAACTGATCAGCCGAATTGTGGATTAGAATTCAGTTCGTCAAGTCAGGCAAAAAATCGCAAAAGAACTCCAGACCCCCGCTGCCAGCAGCGGCGAGTGGCTAATCCCTGAGTAGGAGAAAACGGGGAGACAAACAGACACACAACACAAGGACGTACTGAACTGTACAACATGACTTATAACAACTACGAATAAACAAAACCACATGCAAGCAAACATCTCATGCAACGGGGCGAATATATCGTCTGTAACTTGACGACTTCCATCGCCTAACTGCCTGGATTTCAGCCACGGAAAACCCTGACGACGCAGCGGACGTCGCAGCCCCGATGCGAAAGGAATGCGTCCCGAAAGCAGCGGGTGGAAGGCCCAATCTCGCCAGAAAGCGACCCAGCATCCAACGAATCTGATATTTCATCACTGGCAAACCGTCATAATGAAGCAACCACGACCCCCGACCATCGGGCCGTACTGCCGCATACTGAACTGCCAACCTCACTGGGTAAATGCTCTCCTCAAGCGCCGGAACCAAGGTGACCCATCGACCTCTACCCACTTGGTCCGTCTTGGAGCGACGCAATCTGCACAGCAAGGACCTCTCACCCACCACCATGTCCTCGAGAAGCATGCGCGAATCTGCTCGCTTAGAAGGCGCCACCAGCTCCGAAACCCGAAAAGCACCGTGATAAGCCATTGAGAACGCCAAACTGAACAGCAGCGACTCAAACATGGACGACGCGATACCGCCAACCGCCATGATGACAGCCGGAAGAAAGGCCGCATCAATGGGCCGCCTCCTATCAGGCGGCATCGGCGCCACGCGCGCCCATCCCTTCATCGCCTTAAGCAGAATCCCGCTCTTTGTCACGTCAGGGACACCCTTGATTTTGCTAAAGAACGAAATACCAGCCAAGTACCGGGATCCACCGCTCTGGACCTACCCGTAACAAACAGCTGCCAAATAAAAGAAAGCATCATACGATGCCCGCTCTTACCTTGTTGACTTCGTCCTCGGACAAACTCCTCCCACTCGCTCCAAGCTTGTCCGTAAGCCTTGAGCGTGTTTGGAGCGACTGACCGCATCGCTAGACCCTCCAGTCCGGCCCGATCACCTGCCAGACCTAACCAGGACATTGAAAACCTTGCTCATCGGCCTCGGTGCCAACAAACAAAACCTCTCCCACTGACCTCGTGACAATGCGTCGGCAATTCCATTCTCCAGCCCAGGCACATGCTGCGCACGGAACCACACATTCCTATGCAAGCATGTCAACAGCAACTGCCCCAGCACCCTCAGGACCACCAGCAACTTCGCCCTTTGGTTATTTATCGCATGCACCACGCCCAGATTGTCACATCTAAACAAGATGCTGTGATGCGCCAGACGATCGCCCCAAACCTCCAGCGCCACCATAATGGGGAAAAGCTCCAGCAGCAAAAGGTCCTTAGTTAAACCCTTGCGATGCCACTCCACCGGCCACGAGGCCGCGCACCAAGATCCCTCCAGATAGCAACCGAACCCAGAGGAACCCGCCGCGTCGTTAAACAGCTGCAGCCCAGCGCTGTCGACTGTTGGGGCCCGCCATATACACACCCCGTTGAAGTCCTCCAGGAACGAGGCCCATACGGCCAAATCCCTCTTAATCTCGGAGGACAAGCGTACGAAATGATGCGGTCTGGCACACCCCGCAGTCGCCCTTTCCAGCTTCCGGCAGAGAACCCCGCCCATCGGGATTACCCGACAAGCAAAGTTCAAAATGCCCAGCAAGGACTGCGCCTGCCGCAGCGCGACTTTGCGCGACCTTACGAACCGGCAGATAGCCTCGCGGAGCTTCGCAACCTTGTCCGGAGGCAGTCGACACGATCCCGCCACCGTGTCGATTTCTATCCCCAAAAATGACAAACAGGAGACCGGCCCCTCCGTTTTATCCTCGGCCACAGGAACGCCAAAGTGAAAAAACAGCGCTCGGATGCTGAACAGCAAGTCGCTGCAGCACGGCGAATTCGCTGGTCCCACGCACAGGAAATCATCGAGGTAATGCGCAACTCCATGACCCCCTGACGAAGACTCCACGCACCAATGTAAAAATGTGCTAAACCGTTCAAAAAACGAGCAGGAAACGGAACATCCCATCGGCAAACATTTGTCAATGAAATATTCCGCTCCGATCCGAAAACCCATAAACGGAATGAGTCCGGATGCAGCGGGAGCAACCGAAACGCGGACTCAACATCGATCTTAGCAATCAGAGCTCCCGGGCCGTAACTACGAACCAACTCCAGCGCCTCGTCAAACGACTGGTACACCACCAAGCAGTGTGCCGGCGGTATCGCGTCGTTGACCGACAACCCTGACGGGTAAGAAAGATGTTGAATGAGCCGAAAGGCACCCGGAGTCTTCTTGGGGACTACCCCCACTGGGGAAATGATCAAACAGACGGCAAGGCGCGAGCGGACTGAAGATTCCGGAGAGCCTTGACCGATACTTCGCCAGCAACTGGCAAGCGGAAACCAAACTTAAAACCCTGAAACAAAAACTGGGCGTCCGTACTATTCAGATACCAATCCAACCATTTGGACATGGCGTCCAAATTAATTGGCGTTGGGGCCCTGTTGAGCGATCCCGCTCGCACCGGGTTTTGCGTAGCTTTGCTTTCCCCTCGCGCCTTGCCGATTTCCTTTAAAACAGTTGGAGGCCGGGTGAAAGCCGCCACATCGCAAGCACGAATGTCGAAACCGACACTGCTTGCCGAAGAAACAGGTTGCATTATTAAATGCGAATCACTTCCCCTTCGCGGGGCTGTCCTACCCCGCGGATAGCCAACCTACCTCTCCTACCCGGTCCCCCTTCCGCGCTACTCCCCTGGGCGGACGACCCTGCGCGTTGCCCATCCGCCCCCGGATTCCGGGGCTCCTTTGCGGGTTGAGAAACCCGGGTGACCTGGAGCCAGACCTCCATGTCCTTGCAACCAAAGTCAATAATCTGTAAGCAGTCCTGCTTCTCTCGGAACTTCTCATCATACATCCGCCATTCGATTCCTGATGGTGTGCACTGCATATCGTGTATCAAGTGCAGGTATCGTATGACGTTCATATGTTCATCAGGCCTATCTTCCAGATAACACGCCGCAAAGACGCAAAAACCGGCCAGCCAGTTGTCTAAAGTACGGAAAGCTTCAGCTCTGATGCCTTTCTTAGCTGTCGCTGTCTTATACTCCTGCTTCGCGTCCTTAGTCAGCACGAACATGTCCACGTAATCGCCTCTGCATATCTTCCTACGGCAGCTATCCCGCAACCCCCTCAACACTGCCGTATAATCACAGTGGACTACTCCCGGCAAATCACGGCGCTTCTTGGCCCTGCGAGCGTCCTCGCTAAGCCGCTTGCGTCTCTTCTGCCTCTCCTGCTGCCCTCTTAGCGTACTTCGTCGCAAGCTTTTTTGCCCTAGTCGTGCTACTGATGTCGGCCGCTTGCGACGACAGGGATGAAAAAGAGGAGGAACTGAGAGAACTGGAGCGCGCGCTGGAGCCCGACGCCGACTGCTCAACCTCACCTGACGCTGTCGACTGTTCGGACTGGGAGTCCTCCGGTGTGGAAACTTTGAAATACTCCTCATCGCTCACGTCCACCTCAACCTCTCCGCGATCACCTGAAAAAGAAGACAAAGCACGGGACCCGGAAACCACTCCCGGGGCCTGCCTAGCACTCCGGGGCAAAGACGTCCCCACCTCGCGTCCGCGCTCTGTCCATACAGGACAGTGTCCCAACTGCGCTGCCCCCAGGTCACGGCAAGCACGCGCTATTCGCTGAGCCGCTGACCCCGGCTGCGTACCGGACGCCCTCGCTTCTGCGCGCGCGCCGGAATGCCTTGCTGCCCCCGGGGATGCGGCTGCGGCCAATGGGCCCAATGCCGCCACCACCATCGACAGAGACGACGCCAACTCTCTGGAAGCGTCCTGACTTCCCCAAAAGTCGCGGCCGGCACCAGCGGGAGCCCCCGCAGATGCCGGCGAACCTCTCCTGGCCTGTCGGCTGGCAGGCGCCGATAAGGGACCCAACGGCCAATGCCCCGCCTGGCCTGCTGGTGATCCGCTGGCCCCCCTGACCACAATTGGCGTGGCCCCCCACCCATCATCTATCCTATCCTGCGCCTGCTGGCCCTCACTATCGCTGCTGTGCCTGCCACCGGCCCCCCTGCGCGTGCCCTCCCCCCGCAGGCCGGAGCTCTCTCCGTCTGCAGGGAAGGCACCTCTACGGGACTCAATGCTGCCGCGCACTATCCTGCCCCCCCCCCCCCCCGCCGCCGCTCCCCGCCAGACGCCGGCTGTAAGGGAGGCAGCAGGGGAGACGTTGAAACTGGCTAGTGATGGGTAGTTCATGAATGATTAGTTCAAAATGAACTAATCTTCAAAGTGAACTAGTTTGTTCAGTTCACAGCTTTGGCAAAGATTAGTTCATCAGGAAGGAGGAGTTAGACACAGACAGAATAGAGCCAGCAGCTGCATTAGGCTTCTCACTGTCTCACTCACTTCACTGGATTTTTACTCCCTGAATCTGATGCTGTAAAATGAAAGGTAAAAGTACAACACAGCCCAGCAATACAGATCTAATAAAAAAAATAGCATCTGCACTGCCTAGCCAAAGTCTATGTGTGTCTGTGAGTGAGCATGTGTGTCATGCTGCTCACCTTTCTGTGATATAATCACTGTCCTATTAGTCCAGATGTCCAAACACTTGCTGTTGCTTCTGGTATTAGGCTTCTGTGCATACTGCTGTGCTAAATCTTCTGCTGGGTGTTGTGTATATGCTGATGCAGCAGCACTGGTGTTATTCCAGGCAATTCAGCAGCAAGAGAGACCAGGCTGGGCCTAGCATTCCCTATATATATTAACCCTCCCCTTTTTCCAAAGGCTGTACTTTCCTCACAGCTAGGTCCACCCCCTCACAGGATGTTTAACTTTCCTTTCCTATGCAGTCAATTCTCTCTCCTTACGAGGAGAAATAAGCATATAAATAATATTAAAAATATACAAAAAGAGAGCTAAGCTGATATAACAATTAACTATTCCAGTTCCGATTCCAGTAAAATATGAATACTACAAACAAACAAAAATTACATGTAAAAGACAAATTACATTAGAAAACAACTTTTAATCGAGTGTCCAACTCAAAAAGCTATATTTTCATAATAACTGTCCATGTAGACAATACAGCAGCAGGTGCATTAAGCCTGGGGAAGTGATAAAGCGGTGATAAGTGAAAGATGATAAGGCACCAGCCCATCATTACTAGTTTGAATAATGACATTTAGAAGCTGATTGGCTGGTGCATTATCACCTTCCACTTATCACTGCTTTATCACTACTCCAGGCTTAATACATCTGCCCCATAGTTCCCAGATGTAACAGCGGAAGTATAACTACCTATATGTATCTTTGATAACAAATGAAAACAACTGTTCCTCCTACTGTACATTTGAGTGTTCTGTATACATGGTGAAAAGTAGGTCACAGTGCTTTGCGGCACCATTGCACTACAGATATACCTAAAGTTTGTAGGTTGCATTATTTGACATAAAGTACGTCACTGTGAGTGCTCAATGTTCAAGTAACAGTGTTTACCCCTAGCTTTCTAAGGGTGAATTGTATCTATATCTTTTTTAAAGAAAGACCCAATATGCAAGGATTCAGTCAAGCTTCAATTTAGCAGCAAGCTGCATTAGCAGATAGAAGAACACTAGAAGAACAGACTGGAGAGAGAAGTTCCCTATGGCAACTATCCCAATTCTGATGGTGCAGTCCCATCCCACAGTTCCACCCTGGAGAGCCAGCTCTCTATATATAATACATTATGGGGGAGATTCAAATGTTTGAAAAGTCGGTTGGGTGTCTGTTTTTTCCTCTCTATTAGATAGGAAAAAAGACTCCCAACTGACTTTTCAAACATTTGAATCTCCCCCTATGTGTTTATATATGTATATATAATAAGAGTCCCAAAACGAGTATCTTGCCTAGAGCCTCATGGGATCTTAATGTGGCACTAACTTGGTGTCTCCTTTGGCTTGAAAGGATTAAACAAAAAAAGTCACTACATTTTCATCAATTTTACTTTTGAATTAACTTTTAACTTACCGTATATACTCGAGTATAAGCCGACTTTTTCAGCACTTTTTTTGTGCTGAAAAAGCCCTCTCGGCTTATACTCGAGTCAGTGGGAAGGAGGGACACGGAGGGCACAGTGCGCACCTCTCCTGTGTCCCTCCTGCGTCTCCAGCGGCATAGGCGGGTCTATTAAATGAAGTACCCATTCGTGAGCTCTGATTGGCTCACGAACCGGCACTTTATTTAACAGACCCGCCGTGGCCGCCGGAGCCACAGGAGGGACACAGGAGAGGCGCGCGTTGTGCCCTCCGTGTCCCTCCTTCACAAGACAGCGCGGGAGCGGCAGAGGGTAAGTTATACCTGGCACTGGGGGAGCATATTTGGCACTTGGGGGGCATATGTGGCACTGAGGGGGCATATCTGGCAGTATGAGGGCATATCTGGCACTGTGGGGGCATACACTATGAGGGCATATCTGACACTGTGGGGGCATATCTGGCAGTGTGAGGGCATATCTGGCACTGTGGGGGCATATATAGCAGTGTGAGGGCATATCTGGCAGTATGAGGACATATCTGGCACTGTGCGGGCATATCTGGCAGTATGAGGGCTGTGTACGGCTAGTGCTGCATTTCCCACCCTAGGCTTATACTCAAGTCAATAAGTTTTGCCAGGTTTTTGTGGCAAAATTAGGTGCCTCGGCTTATATATGGGTCGACTTATACTCGAGTATATACGGTACATATCATTGACATATTGCATAACCTTGTAATGAAAAGATTTTAACACCTTTTCAAGGGACTGATGCTTGTAAATTGGACTTGAGTTGAACCCATAACATGATCATATTAACAAATATTAATGAACTTCAAAAATAAAAGCAAATCTTGTAGCAAATTCAGGTGCTAAGGGAATAGATTAAAAAAAAAAGTTGTATATCACTCTTTAGTTATTACACTGGATAGTGCATTAGTTGGGTGAATTAATGAATACATGACGCAATGACAGTATGTTTGTATGGTTTATGAATTATTAATTGGTGTCTATCAAGTGATTTAGATACCAGTGATTTCTGAATCCTCTTATGGGATATGTAGTCAGCCATTGACAATTCTCATCTTTACTCTGCGAGACCCTTCACTATGAGAAAAATACTTATTCCCTATACCACTGCCATAATAACCAGGGTTCACCCGGGTCATGGCTTGGTGTGAAAGGGTCTCTAAAAATAACCTGGGTTCAGTTACCTGGGAATCTGATCCTGGTAGCTACCAGGGTTGAAACCAGGAAGGACCTGGATAGCTTGCAGTGTTAACAATTGAACAGACTCATGCTAGATGCATAGGGAGTGCTGGCTCACAGACAATTGGATATCATGTCATTTCCAAACACCGTCAGAGGGAAGGCCCTTCATTAACGATGGGTCCAGTCTGCCATATGAAACCGTGTTCAATTACCTAGGTCAGACTAGGGTTTTTGAGAGGTAAAGGCGTTTTAGAGATATTGTTAACTTCCAAAAATGTACATCAGTTACTACCATTATTTTATGTCATTAACATTAAAATTAAGAAGTGTTAACTTAAATGTAATAAACAGTTACAATCGCACTGACATTTGAATACATGAACACGGGTTGTTAAAGTTCAATGTAATTTCAAGTATACTGGAGACTTAATCTGTCTGAGTTTATTCTATATACCAGCTGAGCATCTCAAAACGTATATATCTATTCAAGTATCACTAGAAGTCAGAGTTCAGCGGCCATGCGGGATACCAGCTGAAATGATTGCCTCTTTAAAAAATGTCCAAGTTCTGACAGCATACCACACGGCCGCTGAACTCGGACTTCATTACGTCCTGCCTTTGGTGTTTGAAATTGGTGCTACTCATATAACAACATAAACAAGTCATGGATCATTTGGATCTTCCACAAGTAAGAATATGCACTGAATATTCAATAAACAGACAAACTTACCTTATTAGGCAGTAATAGTCATTCTCAAAACTGCAAGCCATGTATTTAATAAAAATTAGTATTTATTAATGCACAATAACAAATTCATAATAAAACATTTAGAATAAATAATAAAATAGGTGTGCCAGATGGCCACTTTTATCATATAGTCAGACTGAGAAAGTATGTACATTTTAACCAGGAGACTCTGGAAATATTAAATGGCTCCACAAAGTCTTTAAACTGTACAAGTGATAACTGGTGACCTCCTCTTTACAACGCTTTTTGAGATCCAAAATCTCTTAATGAAGGCATGGAGGTGTTTAGTCTTGTTCTGTTTACATAGGGTTTCACATTTAAAAATCATGATTTCCCCGATCCCGATTGAAAATGGTTGGAATTGACAAATCTAGAAAGTTTAAAATGAAGAATTTCCCCGATTCCCCTATGGATCGCTGATCATTGATGGCTGCTGACATGTGATATACTGTACTGTAGTTCCTCTTTTTCTAAGAAACCAAATTTCAAATATTAAGTTACTCATTTTATTTGATACTTTGTAACATAAATGTCTGGACTGTGGTTTATAGTTAAGGTTAATTATTTCACCAATATTTGAAAATTGCAGATGTTCCAAAATGGCCAGTTTAAATCAAACAGTACATTGCATTGCTGTTCTGACATATTTTGCCACTCATTTGGGTCATTGTTTCATTTGTAACTGTTTGAGAGGAGTCCGTCAATTTCAAGCAGGGATGTTTTGCATTGCTTATAGTTGGTTTAATACCACTACAAATAGCAAAATGTAGAAAAAAAGCTAATGACATTAACATAGGGTATGAGGATTTACAATATGGGCAGCAGAAAAAACTCACAAATGTTATGCTTATAGGTTTTCATGATCTTTGTACACAAATGTGTGTGTTTTGAGAATGGGCAAATGTTTTAGTGGATGACAGTGCTCATGCTTGGATTTTATGCACTGGCAGAGAAATCATAGTTGATAAGGCAAATGCAAAATGGTTCATTGATACATTCATGTGGGCATGCCAAAAACATTTTTTTTTTTATCTACAAGGGTTGATCAATAAGTAAGATGACAAGACACTCACATGTGTAATGTTCTCTATTTCATTCTAATATTCAAGTAGGCCAGAGCAGGTAGACCATTACTTCCCATGGCCATTAGACTGCACCTCATATCAGTCATACTGTCCAAACTCAGTTGTAAGATAGTTGGGCTGGTGGACGGGTGGTATTCATGTGACCGGCGGTCTGCTGACCAACAGTCACATGACCTCCTCCACCATCCCGCCAGCTCAGTATCCCGATGGTCGGCATGCCGACCAACAGGGACTATTTCCACTCGTGGGTGTCCACGACACCCATAGAGTGGGAATAGAACCCGTGGCGACTGCAGGTCGCCACCGAGCCCGCAAAGGTCTTGCTGCACTCGCCCCTCCCCGCCGGGATCCTGGCGTCGGTATGCTGCCGGGATCCCGGCGTCGGTAAGCTGACCGGCGGTCAGGAGACCGCCGGTCAGCCATACTACACCCCTGGTGGACATATAGTCAAACTTTGAGGTGTGTAGTGTAATCAGATTTCTGCATCCAAAGGGCACATCAGCAGTTGAAATTCACTGCCAGCTTGCTAAGGTGTGTGATGATAATGTCATGTCATGGTAACAGATTTGGATTTGGCACACTGCCTTTGATAATGGGAGGACAGATGTTCAAAATGAGCAACAATCTGGCCGTCCAAGCACGTCTACCATAGATGACAATTTGTGCTGCATTGAAGATCTGATTCAGGAGGACAGATGCATTCCAGTCAGTGATATTGCTGATGAACCAAACCTCTCAGTGGGCACTGTGCACACCATAATTCATGAGCAACTGGGGTATACGAAAAAGTGTTCATGCTAGGTACTTCCAGAAGTTCACAAAACCAAAAGAATGGGATTGTCTCTCGTGCACTTGATGCTGTGCCATGAGGAGGGAGTGCAGTTCCTATAGCATATTGGGGGTCATTCTGAGTTGATTGCTAGCTGCCGTTCGCAGCGCAGCGATCAGGCTAAAAATCTGCATTTCTGCGCATGCATATGCACCGCAATGTGCATGCACGATGTATGGGTACAAAGTTCTTTGTGGCTTTGCACAGGTTCTAGCGAAACTTTCAGTCGCATGGCACAGCGCAGGATGATTGACATGAAGTGGACGTTTCTGGGTGGTAACTGACCGTTTTCAGGGAGTGCTTAGAAAAATGCAGACATGCCAGGGAAAATGCAGGCGTGGCTGGGCGAACGCTGGGAGTGTGTGTGATGTCAAAAGCCATCCTTCCAACATTAGAATCAATGCAC
This sequence comes from Pseudophryne corroboree, assembly GCF_028390025.1. Lineage (NCBI taxonomy): Eukaryota > Metazoa > Chordata > Amphibia > Anura > Myobatrachidae > Pseudophryne > Pseudophryne corroboree. The sequence goes on along the minus strand of NC_086444.1, from coordinate 489,608,247 downwards.
ACGAAGAGTAAGTCCAGGGCTGGTATTGTTTTGCACAAAATGTTTTTGCAGGCGCTCTGCTGCACAGGCGCACTTCTGCAAAGTGAAAATACACTCCCCGGTGGGCGGCGACTACGCGTTTGCACAGCTGCTAAAAACTGATAGCGAGCGATCAACTCGGAATGACTCCCATGGTTACAGGCAATTAAATGTGGGTGCATTATGTGACACTGGAAATGAAGCAAGCATCCATGACATGGAAACATGCATTGGTTTCACCTTAAAACAAATTCAAAACAGCTCCATCAGCAAAGAATTTCATGGAGGACATGTTTTGGGATCACAAGGGCATGCTTCTTTGTTTTTTCCTCACCACGTTTCTGTGAATGCTGACAAGTATTGTGACACATTAAGCCAGTTTCAAAGGGCAAGTTACAAAAAATGACATTATTGCTGAAAACAGGTGTCACATTGCTGCATGATAACGCCATACTACACTTAGTCAACAGCACGTGTCAGTTGTTATGGCGCTAGTATTGGTAGGTACTGGAGCATCCTTCCTACAACCCTGACCTGGACCCAAATGATTTCCACCTCTTAGGACCACTGAAGAAGCACCTGTGTGGAAGGTCATTCACAACCATTGGTGAAATTCAGCAAACCGTCATGTCCTGGCTTCAGGGGATTGACACTGATTTCTTCTATGCTGGTATAGATGCCTTGATGTACTGTTGGAACAAATGCTTAGGCACATATACAGACTACAGTATGTGTACAAATAATCTGTACAAAGGCCATCCTATTTATTATAATTTATCTATACGTACAAGTTGAATAAATAAATTTACACAATAAGAGTACCTTATTTATTGAACCACCCTTGAATATTCACCTTGCATTTTGCAAAGATGCCAATGTTGTTTGGTGCATTGACTAGGTGTGTGCCTGATGTGCTTTTCCTTGTTTGAATAAACCTATGAAAAAGACTATTATTCATCCTCTTGTTTAAAGAAACAGTCCTGCCAGCTTCTAAAAACCTTGAATCGGATCCACAGATCCATTCAGATCTTACATGCGCTGAGAGACATAATGAAGTGGGGGCAGGCTGAGAGACACACAGTGAGGGGGAGCAGGCTGAGAGACAGTAAAGTGTATGAGGCTGAGAGACACAGAATGGAGGGGCGCAGACTAAGCGACACAGAGTGAGGGGGATGGTGAGAGATGCAGGCAGGAGTTGATGATGTGGCTGAGAGACAACTGGCGTAATGTGTGTAAGGGGCACTTGCTGGCATAATAATATATGTGTAAGGGGCTCTGCCTGGCATAATGTGTATAAAGGGCTCTACCTCGTGTAATGTGTATAAGGAGCTCTACCTGGTATAATGTGTGTAAGGCTATATTGTGGTTTAATGTGTATAAGGGGCAATACTGTGTAGTGTAATTTGAATAATGGACACTACTGTGAAGTGTAATGTAATTATTCTGTGGTCATGCCCCTTTCCCAA